>NC_135805.1:5903684-6075093 GCF_964213995.1 Mustelus asterias | reverse complement strand
TAAGAGTATTGCATTCAATTCTGGTTGCCACATCACAGGAAGGATATGGAGGCTTTGCAGAAAGAGTGCAGAAGATGTTTACCAGGATGCTGCCTGGATTAGAGGGTATGAAAATATAAGGAGGACTGGATAATGCTACTATTTGTGATTTTTATAAATGACTTGGAGGAGGGGGCTGAAGGGTGGGTCATAAATTTGCGGATGACACCAAGATTGGTGGAGTCGTGGATGAGGTGGAGGGTTGTTGTAGGCTGCAAAAGAGACATTGATAGGATGCAGAGCTGGGCCGAAAAATGGCAGAGGGCGTTTAACCCTGATCAGTGCGAGGTGATTCATTTTGGTAGGACAAATTTGAATGCGAATTACAGGGTCAAAGGTAGGGTTCTGAGGAATGTGGAAGAACAGAGAGATCTTGGGGTTCATATCCACAGATCTCTGAAGGTTGCCACTCAACTGGATAGAGCTGTGAAGAAGGCCTACAGTGTGTTTTATTAACAGGGGGTTTGAGTTGAAGAGCCGTGGGGTTATGCTGCAACTGTACAGGACCTTGGTGAGACCACAGTTGGAATATTGTGTGCAGTTCTGGTCACCTCACTATAAGGATAGAACATAGAAACATAGAAAAACTACAGCACAATCCAGGCCCTTCAGCCCACAAAGTTGTGCCAAACATGTCCCTACCTTAGCGATTACTAGGCTTATCTATAACCCTCTATCTTACTAAGTTCCATGTACTTATCTAAAAGTCTCTTAAAAGACCCTATCGAATCCGCCTCCAGCACCGTTGCTGGCAGCCCATTCCACGCACCCACCACCGTCTGAGTGAAAAACTTACCCCTGACATCTCCTCTTGATAAGGAGGATGTGCAGGATATTCTGGAGGGTCTGAAAATAGATAAATCCCCTGGTCCGGATGGGATTTATCCAAGGATTCTCTGGGAGGCAAGAGAAGTGATTGCAGAGCCTCTGGCTCTGATCTTCAGGTCGTCGTTGGCCTCTGGTATAGTACCAGAAGATTGGAGGTTAGCGAATGTTGTCCCATTGTTTAAGAAGGGGAACAGAGACTTCCCCGGGAATTATAGACCGGTGAGTCTCACTTCTGTTGTCGGCAAGATGTTGGAAAAAATTATAAGGGATAGGATTTATAGTTATTTGGAGAGTAATGAATTGATAGGTGATAGTCAGCATGGTTTTGTGGCAGGTAGGTCGTGCCTTACTAACCTTATTGAGTTTTTTGAGAAAGTGACCAAGGAGGTGGATGGGGGCAAGGCAGTGGACGTGGTATATATGGATTTTAGTAAGGCGTTTGATAAGGTTCACCATGGTAGGCTTCTGCAGAAAATGCAGATGTATGGGATTGGGGGTGATCTAGGAAATTGGATCAGGAATTGGCTAGCGGATAGGAAACAGAGGGTGGTGGTTGATAGTAAATATTCATCATGGAGTGCGGTTACAAGTGGTGTACCTCAGGGATCTGTTTTGGGGCCACTGCTGTTTGTAATATTTATTAATGATCTGGATGAGGGTATAGTTGGGTGGATTAGCAAATTTGCTGATGACACCAAAGTCGGTGGTGTGGTAGACAGTGAGGAAGGGTGTCGTAGTTTGCAGGAAGACTTAGACAGGTTGCAAAGTTGGGCCGAGAGGTGGCGGATGGAGTTTAATGCGGAGAAGTGTGAGGTAATTCACTTTGGTAGGAATAACAGATGTGTTGAGTATAGGGCTAACGGGAGGACTTTGAATAGTGTGGAGGAGCAGAGGGATCTAGGTGTATGTGTGCATAGATCCCTGAAAGTTGGGAATCAAGTAGATAAGGTTGTTAAGAAGGCATATGGTGTCTTGGCGTTTATTGGTAGGGGGATTGAATTTAGGAGTCGTAGCGTTATGTTGCAACTGTACACAACTCTGGTGCGGCCGCACTTGGAGTACTGTGTGCAGTTCTGGTCCCCACATTACAGGAAGGATGTGGAGGCTTTGGAGAGGGTGCAGAGGAGGTTTACCAGGATGTTGCCTGGTATGGAGGGGAGATCCTATGAGGAGAGGCTGAGGGATTTGGGATTGTTTTCGCTGGAAAGGCGGCGGCTAAGAGGGGATCTTATTGAAACATATAAGATGATTAGAGGTTTAGATAGGGTGGATAGTGATAGCCTTTTTCCTCTGATGGAGAAATCCAGCACGAGGGGGCATGGCTTTAAATTGAGGGGGGGTAGTTATAGAACCGATGTCAGGGGTAGGTTCTTTACCCAGAGGGTGGTGAGGGATTGGAATGCCCTGCCAGCATCAGTAGTAAATGCGCCTAGTTTGGGGGCGTTTAAGAGATCCGTAGATAGGTTCATGGACGAAAAGAAATTGGTTTAGGTTGGAGGGTCACAGTTTTTTTTTAACTGGTCGGTGCAACATCGTGGGCCGAAGGGCCTGTTCTGCGCTGTAATGTTCTATGTTCTATGTTCTATGTTCTGTACCTACTCCCCAGCACCTTAAACCTGTGTCCTCTTGTGGCAACCATTTCAGGCCTAGGGAAAAGCCTCGGACTGTCCACTCCATCAATACCTCTCAACATCTTATACACCTCTATCAGGTCACCCCTCATCCTTTGTCTCTCCAAGGAGAAAAGGCCGAGCTCACTCAACCTATCCTCATAAGGCATGCTCCTCAACCCAGGCAACATCCTTGTAAATCTCCTAGAACCATAGAAAATTACAGCTCAGAAACAGGCCTTTTGGCCCTTCTTGTCTGTGCCAAACCATTTTATGCCTAGTCCCACTGACCTGCACTTGGACCATATCCCTCCACACCCCTCTCATCCATGAACCCGTCCAAGTTTTTCTTAAATGTTAAAAGTGACCCCGCATTTACTACTTTATCCGGCAGCTCATTCCACACCCCCACCACTCTCTGCGTGAAGAAGCCCCACCTAATATTCCCTTTAAACTTTTCTCCTTTCACCCTTAACCCATGCCCTCTGGTTTTTTTCTCCCCTAGCCTCAGCGGAAAAAGCCTGCTTGCATTCACTCTATCTATACCCATCAAAATCTTATACACCTCTATCAAATCTCCCCTCAATCTTCTACGCTCCAGGGAATAAAGTCCCAACCTATTCAATCTCTCTCTGTAACTCAGCTTCTCAAGTCCCGGCAACATCCTTGTGAACCTTCTCTGCACTCTTTCTCTGGCTTCCACATCCTTCCTGTAATGAGGCGACCAGAACTGAGCACAGTACTCCAAGTGGGGTCTATCTCGCTGCAACATTACCTCACGACTCCTAAACTCAATTCCTCGATTGATGAAGGCCAGTACACCATTCACCTTCTTAACCACAGCCTCAACCTGCACAGCTGCTTTGAGCGTCCTATGAACTCGGACCCCAAGATCCTTCTGATCTTCCACACTGCCAAGAGTCCTACCGTTAATATTATATTCCGCCATCCTATTTGACCTGCCAAAATGAACTTATCTGGGTTGAACTCCATCTGCCACTTCTCCGCCCAGTCTTGCATCCTATCAATGTCTCGCTGCAAGTTCTGACATCCCTCCACACTATCCACAACACCTCCAACCTTTGTGTCAGCAAACTTACCAACCCATCCCTCCACTTCCTCATCCAGGTCATTTATACAAATTACAAAGACTAAGGGTCCCAGAACAGATCCCTGGGGCACTCCACTGGTGACCAACCTCCATACAGAATATGACCCATCTATAACCACTCTTTGCCTTCTGTGGGCAAGCCAGTTCTGGATCCACAAAGCAATGTCCCCTTGGATCCCATGCCCCCTCACTTTCTCAATAAGCCTTGCATGGGGCACCTTCTCAAATGCCTTGCTGAAGTCCATATATACTACATCTACTGCTCTTCCTTCAATGTGTATAGTCACATCCTCAAAAAATTCAATCAGGCTCGTAAGGCATGATCTGCCTTTGACAAAGCCATGCTGACTATTCTTAATCATATTATACCTCTCCAAATGTTCATAAATCCTACCTCTCAGGATCTTCTCCATCAACTTACCAACCACTGAGGTTAGACTCACTGGTCTATAATTTCCAGGGCTATCTCTACTCCCTTTCTTGAATAAAGGAACAACATCCGCAATCCTCCGGAACCTCTCCCATCTCCATTGATGATGCAAAGATCATCGCCAGAGGCTCAGCAATCTCCTCCCTCGCCTCCCACAGTAGCCTGGGGTACATCTCATCCAGTCCCGACGACTTATCTAACTTGATGCTTTTCAAAAGCTCCAACACATCCTCTTTCTTAATATTCTTAATGCTCAAGTTTTTCAGTCCGCTGCAAGTCTGCACTACAATCACCAAGATCCTTTTCCATAGTGAATACTGAAGTAAAGTATTCATTAAGTACCGCTGCTATTTCTTCCGGTTCCATACAAACTTTCCCACCGTCACACTTAATAGGTCCTATTCTTTCACGTCTTATACTCTTGCTCTTCACATACTTGTAGACTGCCTTGGGGTTTTCCTTAATCCTGCCTGCCAAGGCCTTCTCATGATCCTTTCTGGCTCTCCTAATTTCCTTCTTAAAATCCTTCCTATTAGCCGTATACTCTTCTAGATCTCTAACATTACCTAGCTCCCTGAACCTTTTCTTTTCTTCTTGACTAGATTCATTACAGCCTTTGTACACCACGGTTCCTGTAACCTACCATAACTTCCCTGTCTCATTGGAACGTTGCTATGCAGAACTCCAGACAAATATTCCCTGAAAATTTGCCACATTTCTTCCGTACATTTTCCTGAGAAAACCTCTTTCCAATTTAAGCCTCCAATTTCCTGCCTGATAGCCTCATAATTCCCCTTACTCCAATTAAACACTTTTCTAACTTGTCTGATCCTATCTGTCTACAATGCTATTGTAAAGGAGATAGAATTATGATCACTATCTCCAAAATGCTCTCCCACTGAGAGATCTGACACCTGACCAGGTTCATTTCCCAATACCAAATTAAGTACAGCCTCTTCTCTTGTAGTTATCTACATACTGTGTCAAGAAACCCTCCTGAACACACCTAACAAACTCCTCCCCATCTACACCCCTTACTCTAGGGAGATTCCAATCAATATTTGGGAAATTAAAATCTCCCATCACGACAACTCTGTTATAACACCTTTCCAGGATCTGTTTCCCTATCTGCTCCTCAACATCCCTGTTACTATTGGGCGGCCTATAGAAAATACCCAGTAAAGGTATCGACCCCTTCCTGTTCCTAAGCTCCACCCACAGAGACTCCGTAGACAATCCCTCCATGGTGTCCATCTTTTCTGCAGCCGTGACACTATCTCTGATCAACAGTGCCAGTCCCCCACCTCTTTTGTCTCCCTCCCTGTCCCTTCTGAAACCCGGCACTTTAAGTAACCAGTCCTGTCCCAGAGTCATCCAAGTCTCTGTAATGGCCACCACATCATATTTCCAAGTAGTGATCCACACTCTAAGCTCATCCACTTTGTTCACAACACTCCTTGCGTTAAAATCGACACATCTCAAACCTTCGGTCTGAGCGCTCCTCTTCTCTATCACCTGCCTAGTCTCCCTCTCACACTGTCGACAAGCTTTCTCTATTTGTGAGCTAACCTCCTCTCCCAGTCACTTCAATTTGATTCCCACCCCCCAACCATATTAGCTTAATCATAGAAATCATAGAAACCCAACAGTACAGAAAGAGGCCATTCGGCCCATCGAGTCTGCACTGACCACAATCCCACCCAGGCCCTACCCCCATATCCCTACATATTTACCCACTAATCCCTCTAACCTACACATCTCAGGACACCAAGGGCAATTTTAGCATGGCCAATCAACCTAACCCGCACATCTTTTAAACTCTGCTTCAGATGTGGAAGCACTGGAAAGAGTGCAAAGGAGATTTACCAGGATGCTGCCTGGTTTGGAGGGTAGGTCTTATGAGGAAAGCTTGAGGGAGCCAGGGCTTTTCTCTTCAGAACGGAGGAGGTTGAGAGGTGACTTAATAGAGGTTTATAAGATGATGAGGGGGATAGATAGAGTGGACGTTCAGAGACTATTTCCTCGGGTGGATGTAGCTGTTACTAGGGGGCATAACTATAAGGTTCGTGGTGGAAGATATAGGAGGGATGTACGAGGTAGGTTCTTTACTCAGAGAATGGTTGGGGTGTGGAATGGACTGCCTGCTGTGATAGTGGAGTCGGACACTTTAGGAACTTCCATGCGGTTATTGGATAGGCACATGGAGCACACCAGGATGATAGGGAGTGGGATAGCTTGGTCTTGGTATCGGAAAAAGTTTGGCACAACATCATGGGCCGAAGGACCTGTACTGTGCTGTACTCTTCGATGTTCTATATGTTTTCTCTGGAGCAGCAGAGGCTGAGGGGAGACTTGATAGAAGTCTAAAGAGCTATGAGAGGCATAGATAGGGTTGACTATCAGAATCTTTTTGGGGCGCCACAGTAGCACAGTGGTTAGCACTGCTGCTTCACAGCGCCAGGGACCCAGGGTTGATTCCCAGCTTGGGTCACTGTCTGTGTGGAGTTTGCATGTTCTCCCTTTGCGTGGGTTTCCTCCGGGTGCTCCGGTTTCCTCCCACAGTCTGAAAGACGTGTTGGTTAGGTGCATTGACCCAAACAGGCGCCGGACTGTGGCGACTAGGGGAATTTCACTTACTTCATTGCAATGATAATGTAAGCCTTACTTGTGACTAATAAATAAACTTTAACTTTGAGTTGAAATGTCTATTAGGGGGCATGCACTTAAGGTGAGAGGGGAAAAGTTCAAAAGAGATGTGAGGGGCAAATTATTTTACACAGAGTGGTAGGTGTCTAGAATGTGCTGCCATGGGTGGTGGTGCAGGCAGATACAGTTTAAGGGGCTTTTAGATAAGCACATGAATATGCAAGGAATAGGGGATATGGACCAAGGGTAGGCAAAGAACAAAGAAAATTAAAGCACAGGAGCAGGCCCTTTGGCCCTCCAAGCCTGCACCGACTATGCTGCCCGACTTAACTAAAACCCCCTACCCTTCCGGGGACCATATCCCTCTATTCCATCCTATTTATGTATTTGTCCAGATGCCCCTTAAAAGTCTGCTTCCACTACCTCCCCTGGCAGCGACCAGTCACTAAGAGCAAGCATGCAGGTAAAGCAAGCAGTTAGGAAGGCAAATGGTGTATTGGCCTCGAATACAGGAGCAAGGATGTCTTACTGCAGTATATTGCTAAGACCATACCTGGAGTATGCCATTTTGCCCTCCTTATCCAAGAAAATATATTCTTGCCATAGAGGGACTGTAGTGAAGTTTCACCAGATTGATTTCTGAATAGGAATATCAGAGGAGGAGAGATTGGGTCAACTGGGCCTGTATTCACCAGAATCCAGAGGAATGAGAGGTGAATGAAAGGATTACAATTCTGATAGGGCTGGATAGACAGGATGCAGGGATGTTGTTTCCTCGGGCTGGAGGGTCTAGAACAAGGAGTCTCAGTCTCAGGATACAGGGTAGGCCACTTAGGACTGAGATGGGGACAAACTTCTTCACTCAGAGTGGTGAAACTGTGGAATTCTCTACCATTGAAGGCTGTGGAGGATAAGTCAGTGAATATATTTAAGAAGGAAATAGATAAACTTCTAGACTAGTGATGGCAACTTAGGCTAGTGAGTGGGCCACAAGATTGAAATCAGGCTTGTGCACTAACTATGATCTTTGAGTCAGATTAAATAGCAAACATTTCATAATAAGTTATAGAAAATGCTTAATCATTCATATATTAATAGAACTGTTATCAACTTCAAGTGGTGAAAACAAAAGTAATACTAACACTTGACTGGGTGCAGAAGAAGTGCACAGCCCTCACAGTTAATGTTGTGTACAATCAGTACTCATCTCACTTCACTAGCCTTTGCTTTATGTGCGTATCACTTCCGTCATATTCCTAGGAACAATGCAATACAGATGAAAACTGGCAGGATGTGACAACTCTGCACATGGGCACCAGTTAACAAAATGTTTCATGGGCTGCACCCAGAACCATGATGGACCAAATGTGGCCCTCGGGCCACAGGTTGCTCACTGCTGTTCCAGACTCTTAAAGATATGGGGAGTATGGCACTGAGATTGGCGTATGGGAAGGATGCTCCTTTACATAGAACATAACAGCGCAGTACAGGCCCTTCGGCCCTCGATGTTGCGCCGACCAGTGGTACCAATCTAAAGCCCCTCTAATCTACACTATTCCAATATCATCCATATGTTTATCCAATAACCACTTGAACGCTCTCAACGTTGACGAGTCCACCACTGCTGCAGGCAGGGCATTCCACGCCCTTACTACTCTCTGAGTAAAGAACCTACCTCTAACATCTGTCCTATATCTCTCACCCCTCAATTTAAAGCTATGTCCCCTCGTGCTAGCCAACACCATCCGAGGAAAAAGGCTCTCACTATCCACCCTATCTTATCCTCTCATCATCTTGTATGCCTCTATTAAGTCACCTCTTAACCTTCTTCTCTCTAACGAAAACAACCTCAAGCCCCTCAGCCTTTCCTCATACGATTTTCCCACCATACCAGGCAACATCCTGGTAAATCTCCTCTGCACCCTTTCCAACACTTCCACATCTTTCCTATAATACGGCGACCAGAACTGGACGCAATACTCCAAATGCGGCCACACCAGAGTTTTGTACAGTTGCAGCATGACCTCCTGGCTCCGAAACTCAATCCCTCTACCAATAAAAGCTAACACACTGTACGCCTTCTTAACAACCCTATCAACCTGGGTGCCAACTTTCAGGGATCTATGCACATGGACACCCAGATCCCTCTGTTCATCCACACTACCAAGTATTTTACCATTAGCCCAGTACTCTGTATTCCTGTTACTCCTTCCAAAGTGAATCACCTCACATTTTTCCACATTAAACTCCATTTGCCACCTCTCAGCCCAGCTCTGCAACTTATCTATGTCCCTCTGTAACCTGCCACTTCCCTCCGCACTGTCTACAACTCCACCGACTTTAGTGTCATCTGCAAATTTACTAATCCATCCTTCCACGCCCTCATCCAGGTCATTAATAAAAATGACAAACAGCAGTGGCCCCAAAACACATCCTTGCGGTACACCACTAGTAACTGAACTCCAGGATGAATATTTCCCATCAACCACCACCCTCTGTTTTCTTACAGCTAGCCAATTCCTGATCCAAACCACTAAATCACCCTCAATCCCATGTGTCCGTATTTTCTGTAAAAGCTTACCGTGGGGAACCTTATCAAACGCTTTGCTGAAATCCATATACACCACATCAACCGCTTTACCCTCATCCACCTCTTTGGTCACCTTCTCAAAGAACTCAATAAGGTTTGTGAGGCACGACCTACCCTTCACAAAACCGTGCTGACTATCCCTAATCAAATTATTCCTTTCTAGGTGATTATAAATCCTATCTCTTATAATCCTTTCCAATACTTTGCCCACAACAGAAGTAAAGCTCACCGGTCTATAATTACCAGGGTTGTCCCTACTCCCCTTCTTGAACAAGGGGACAACATTTGCTATCCTCCAGTCTTCTGGCACTGTTCCTGTAGACAATGACGACACAAAGATCAAAGCCAAAGGCTCTGCAATCTCCTCTCTAGCCTCCCAGAGAATCCTAGGATAAATCCCATCCGGTCCAGGGGACTTATCTATTTTTACCCTTTCCAGAATTGCTAACACCTGTTCTGTTTACATCTTGAGAATGCACAAGGAAATCCCAAAGGAATGCCCACAATCAAGTTAAGGTCAAAGGAAGTCTACTTTCAGCCAAACACTATCCAAGAGATGCTTGTAGAAGCCTTTCAGTACTGTCACAAAAGAAAACAACCCGAGTGACTCTACGATTCTTTAGAATTTGAGGTCTTCCTTCAGCAACATATTGGGATACACAGAAGCAGTATGAACAGTCAGAGGTCCACTGCCACTCACTCAAACTTTATTCAGGCCTGAGTCAAAACTTAGGTACGGAACCAGTGGAAATGACCCAGGAAATTATAGGCCGGTGAGCTTGACGTCCGTGGTAGGGAAGTTGTTGGAGAGGATTCTTAGAGACAGGATGTATGTGCATTTAGAACGGAACAATCTCATTAGTGACAGACAGCATGGTTTTGTAAGAGGGAGGTCGTGCCTTACAAATTTGGTTGGGTTTTTTGAGGAAGTGACAAAAACGGTTGATGAAGGAAGGGCCGTGGATGTCGTCTATATGGATTTCAGTAAGGCATTTGACAAAGTCCCACATGGCAGGTTGGGTAAGAAGGTTAAGGCTCATGGGATACAAGGAGAAGTGGCTAGATGGGTGGAGAACTGGCTTGGCCATAGGAGACAGAGGGTAGTGGTCGAAGGGTCTTTTTCCGGCTGGAGGTCTGTGACCAGTGGTGTTCCGCAGGGCTCTGCACTGGGACCTCTGCTATTTGTGATATATATAAATGATTTGGAAGAAGGTGTAACTGGTGTAATCAGCAAGTTTGCGGATGACACGAAGATGGCTGGACTTGCGGATAGCGAAGAGCATTGTCGGGCAATACAGCAGGATATAGATAGGCTGGAAAATTGGGCGGAGAGGTGGCAGATGGAGTTTAATCCGGATAAATGCAAAGTGATGCATTTTGGAAGAAATAATGTAGGGAGGAGTTATACAATAAATGGCAGAGTCATCAGGAGTATAGAAACACAGAGGGACCTAGGTGTGCAAGTCCACAAATCCTTGAAGGTGGCAACACAGGTGGAGAAGGTGGTGAAGAAGGCATATGGTATGCTTGCCTTTATAGGACGGGGTATAGAGTATAAAAGCTGGAGTCTGATGATGCAGCTGTATAGAACGCTGGTTAGGCCACATTTGGAGTACTGCGTCCAGTTCTGGTCGCCGCACTACCAGAAGGACGTGGAGGCGTTAGAGAGAGTGCAGAGAAGGTTTACCAGGATGTTGCCTGGTATGGAGGGTCTTAGCTATGAGGAGAGATTGGGTAAACTGGGGTTGTTCTCCCTGGAAAGACGGAGAATGAGGGGAGATCTAATAGAGGTGTACAAGATTATGAAGGGGATAGATAGGGTGAACAGTGGGAAGCTTTTTCCCAGGTCGGAGGTGACGATCACGAGGGGTCACGGGCTCAAGGTGAGAGGGGCGAAGTATAACTCAGATATCAGAGGGATGTTTTTTACACAGAGGGTGGTGGGGGCCTGGAATGCGCTGCCAAGTAGGGTGGTGGAGGCAGGCACGCTGACATCGTTTAAGACTTACCTGGATAGTCACATGAGCAGTCTGGGAATGGAGGGATACAAACGATTGGTCTAGTTGGACCAAGGAGCAGCACAGGCTTGGAGGGCCGAAGGGCCTGTTTCCTGTGCTGTACTGTTCTTTGTTCTTTGACTGAGTTCCTGATGGATGCCCAGTCATTCTTACTGGAGTGTCATTTTGTGGCTATTTGCTTCTTCTGCCTGCTGCAGTTTCCAATGGAATTTTTGATGCTGTGCTAAAGAGGATCATCTGTAGCATGTCTGAATTCCACCCTGTTTTCTAATCATGCCCTTTTAGAAATTGCTTTTTGCTGTGATTTCAATTGTGCGAACCTCAGGTGCAGGGGAGTTTCTGGAGTCAAGGAGGTTAAATTCACAAGTTACAATGATATTGGAAATGTTTGCAATTTTGCTCAGTAAGTGAAGCAACACATTCTGTTCAACCACTTCTGAGAAAGCAGCATTTTATTTAAGAAAGATCATTTACGTCACTACACCTTTTAAATGAAGCTTCCTTTTTGTGTTGCAATTCTGACTCAATGCCATTCTTTCTGTCTCACCCAGGGTGGAAGAATGGGATGGGAAAGTTACCACGTGCAGATTGCTACGCTTACTGACAAAAGTCACTGATGATGGACAGCTACTTGATGTCCTTTCCACATCCCAAATGCACAGTCAATGGTCAAAGTGGGATTATTCAATTCATTAACCTTTAGGAATTATTCAATGCTTTTGGCATCTTTTGATTCCAGCCTTGGGATTTACTTAGGGATTTGGACTGTCTGGGCTCTCGTGAGGAGAGCACAGGGGATGGAGTCAGCAGAGGATCAAGAAAGGCAGCAGGGACTCAAGAGATTCAGAGAGTTTCAACAAAACTAAAAGATCAGAGATCAAAAGGATGCTATAGTTATAAGGGATTAGTTTAATTTGGCGTCATGTTCAGCACATGTGCCATAGGCCAAAGGGCCTGTTCCTTTGCTGTACAGTTCGATGTTCTATCTTGTTGAAAGCTTTGCTAAAGTCCATGTAGACAACATCTACTGCACTGCTCTCATTTATTTTCTTGGTCACTCCTTCAAAATCAAATTTGTAAGACACAATTTTCTACACACAAAGCCTTGCTGACTAGCCCTAAGCAGTCCTTACCTTTTCAAATGCATTGTATCTCTCAGAATTCCCTCCAACAACAGAATCTAGAACTAAGGGCGTGGCAAGTTCAGGAGCAGGCTGGCGCCTCATTTTTAGATATGCCTTGTGTCGCTCATGGCAAGCCCTCTTGCAGTCTTCATTGAACTAGGGTTGATCCCCCAACATGATGGTAATGTTAGAGTGGGGAATATGCCAGGCCATGAGGTTACATGTGGTTGTATTCAATTCTTCTGCTGCTGATGGCCCTCAGTGCCTCAGCTGCTCAGTTTTGAGTTGCTAATGTGAGAAACAGTTATGTATCCGAAATTAATACATAATTATGAAATCTTAGGGTTCAGGTGATAGCTTGTATTTTTGCTCCAATTGCACAACATTATAATGGCCATAGGTATCTATTTATACCATTCCTCTTTTGGAAGGTTACACAATGAATTGTGTGTGTGGTGGGAATGAATTAATAAATGAATGAGCAAACAATTGAACCACCGTTCTGAAACAAGATCTTCTGAGAGAAAATCGTCCAGTTTTCGGACCACACTGGTTTTCAAACAGCAGGATTTGGGTACCATACCTTCGAATCATTACAGCAGAGATGAAGGCCATTTGCCCATTGCATCCATGCTGGCTCTCCTAAAGAGGAATTCACACACTTCTGGGGTGATGGTGGTGTAGTGGTAATGTCACTGGACTAGCAATCCAATGTCCATTGTAAATAAGCAATCCTTTATTTGTAAACAGTGACCCCCCCCCCTAGTTCAGGATTCTCTTACAAGGGGAAGCATCCTCTCCAAATCTACCCTGTCAAGATCCCTCAGGATCTTGTACGTTTCAATCACCTCTTACTCTACTAACTTCTAGTGGATACAAACTTAGCCTGTTTAACCTTTTCTTAAAAGGCAACCCTTCCATTACATGTATTAATCTAGTAAACCTTCAATGAGCTATTTCCAATGCATTTTCATCCTTTCTTAAATAAAGAACTGCTTTTTATTCTTCGTTCGAAAATGGACAATTGCACATTTGACCACATTCATTTCCCAGTTTGCCCATTCACTTAACCTATCTATATATTTTTGTAGTCTCCTTATGTCCTCTTCACAACTTACAAAGATAGGTAGGAAAGTGTCAAAAGCAAATTTGGCAACCGTCACTTCAATCCCTATTGACAGGGTAGATGTGAAGAGGCTGTTTCCTCCTATGGGAATTTCTGGAATTGTGGGTCACTGCTTTAAAAAGAAGGGGTTGCCTATTTAAAACAGAGATGAGGAGAATGTTTTTCTCTCAGAATTTCATGAGACTTTGGAACTCTTCCTCAAAAGGCAATGGAAGTAGGATCTTTGAATATTTTTCAGACAGAGCTAGAAAGATTTGTGAAAAGGGGGTGAAACGTTATCACAAGTAGGCTGGAACGTGAAGTGGAAGTTTAAATCATATCAGCCATGATCTTATTCAATGGCAGAGCAGGCTCAAGTGGCCAAGTTGCCTACTCCCCCGCTCCTAACGTGTACATTTGTTTAACAGTAGGGTGTTTTTCTTCAGTTATAAAAGGCATTTTTTAACAATTTTCATCGAAGGAATACTAATGTATTTCCACATCAGGATGGTGAGTGACAGAGGCAAGACTACATCTCGAATAATGTGTGCAGTATTGGTCTTATTTAAAGGAGGATGCAAATGCGTTAGAGGTGGTTCTGAGGAGCTTTACTAGACTGATACCTGGAATGAGCAGGTTGTCTTGTGAGAATAGGATGGACAGAATGGGCATGCTTCTGCTGGGGTTTAGAAGAGGGGAAACTTGAGCGAAGTATATAAGATCCTGAATGGACTTGGCAAAGTGGAGGTAGAAAGAATGTTTCCTCTTGTGGGTGAGTCCAGAATTAGGGGCCACTATTTTAAAAATAGGGGTCACCCTTATAGGACAGAGACAGAGGAGAAATTTTCTCTGAGTTGTGCAACTTTGGAACTCCACTCAGAAGGCAGTGGAGGCAGGGTCATTGAATATGGTAGAGGATTCTAATTAGGGAACGGGATCAAAATTGATTGATGGTAGATGGGAATGTGGAATTCAAAACAAATCAATCAGCCGTGGTCTCAGCGAATGACCGAGCAGGTTCAAGAGGCCGAATGGCATACATCTTCTCATATTTTACATGTTAATATGGTAAAATTCGGAAGCAATGACCTAATTATGTTGGGTGTTGTGGGTTTTAACAAAAAAAAAGATGTGGTCTTCACACGTAGACTCAAACTAATGACAACAAATTTATTCTAGGAGGTTTTGCATGTACAGAGAGAAACTGAAACTCAACGGCATCCTGTGTATCACCCTAATGACATCACCATTAAATCAGGTGTTCAGCTCTTAAAGCAATCATACAACCAGTTAAATATATAACATCCCTCCCCATTTACTTCTGCGGACATGGCAACAAATTAGTGTGATGTTATACATAGGAGCAACTCAACTTTTGACATAGGTCCATGCATCATTAATCATTCTACCAATAAGCAGGTCGATCAGGAGGACATCTATTCCTCTTTGGCTGGATACGACGTTCTGGAATTTTGGCTGTCCTTGACCTTGGAAGCATGATTTGGAAATTCAGTAGACACTTCTTCTCTTGGAACTAATTCTGCATCATTCTCACGTGGTTCAGCAGACAAGGCACAATCATCAGGCAACTCAGATACAACAAAGTTTTCCGCAGAAGTATTCATAAACGAGGGACTAAAGAAGTTGGTCATTCTGGAGATGATTCTGGGAAATAATTTTAAGATGACAACAATCGGTCCACCAAACTAGTTTATCTTCAGTTTGAACCATGTAAGAAATTGGACCTGTTCTTGCTAAATCTATGGCTGGTACCCATTTCTCAATCATGCCATAATTAAGCACTAACATTCAATCTTCTTGTTGAAATCAGCTTCATTTTGCCCTGACTTCTCATCTAGCAATTTGAGATTGTTGCTGCCGCTCAACTATCTATGAAGTTTCTAGACATAATGACAAATCAAATGTCATTCTCAACTTTCTCTAACAGTAGTAATGCAGGTGAACTTTGGGTAGTCAGGTGTGTAGCGTTTCTATAAGATACTTAAAAACTATTTACACAAAGTGATAACGAACCTTGTTCTTGTAAAGCATGTTTCAAGCAGTATACAAATTTTTCAGCTAATTCATTCGTTGACCACAAGACCATAAGACATAGGAGCAGAATTAGGCCACGCGACCCATCGAGTCTGCTCCGTCATTCAATCATGGCTAATATTTTTCTCATCCCCATTCTCCTGCCTTTTCCCCATAACCCCGATCCCCTTATTAATCAAGAACCTATCTATCTCTATCTTAAAGACACTCAATGACCTGGCCTCCACAGCCTTCTGCGGCAAAGAGTTCCACAGATTCACCACTCTCTGGCTGAAGAAATTCTTCCTCATCTCTGTTTTAAAGGAATATCCCTTCAGCCTGAGGTTGTGCCCTCTGGTTCTAGTTTTTCCTACTAGTGGAAACATCCTCTCCACATCCACTCTATCCAGGCCTCGCAGTATCCTGTAAGTTTCAATAAGATCCCCCCTCATCCTTCTAAACTCCAATGAGTACAGACCCAGAGTCCTCAACCATTCCTCATATGATAAGCTCGGATGATAAGATGTGGGTTGACACGCTGAATACCATTTACTTGGAGATAATCCTTGAACACTTATGAAGTAAACTGTAAACCAATATCATTAACAATCTATTCCGGTTTAACCAATACTGCTAAATTTTCATCAAGCTTTTCAATGGTTTGTTCAGTTGAAACAGATCACGTGATAACAAGTTCTGGCCACTTTGAGTGTGCATCGATTATGACGAAAAACATGTAACCCTCAAAAGGACCAGCAAAATCTATGTGCAATCGTTGCCAAGGAGTTTTAGGCAACTCCCAAGGGTGTAAAGGAGATAACGGTGGTGTATTTCTTATTCGTACACAGGAGGATTTACACTGTCCCACTTGTTCTTTAATCTGAGCTTCCAGATGCAGCCACCAATAACTACATGCTAATTCCTTCATCCGGACTATACCACAATGCCCTTTATGCAGTTGCTTAAGAACTCGTCCATGTAAACTAGGAGGAATGATCATTCTGATTCCCCACCACAGACTAACACCTTGGATGGTCAACTCAGGCTTCCTTGACATGTATGGTTTTAAATCAGGTTACGTATAATGCATTCCAACTATCATTCCTTTTAATACCATATCTATCACCTTTCCGATCATGGGATGATTTTTGATACATCTCTGAACTTGACAGGCTGTCACAGGCAAATAATCGACTAGCAAAAAATAAAGAATTTAGCAAATCTTAGTTGGTGGCATCTGCTCAATAGGTAAAGGTATGCACGATAATGCATCAGCATGGCACTCTGATTGATGGTACTTTATACCATAAGAATGTGCAGGTGAGTGACCATCTTTGCAATCAGCTAGCAGCTAATGATGGTATGCTTTTATACAGCCCAAAAAATGTAGTTAGGGGTCAATGATCAGTCAATAATGTGAAATGATAACCATATAAATAATGACGAAGCCTTCGTACACCATATACTCAATGCTTCTTTTTCTCGCTCAGCATAGTTAGATTCAACACCAGTCAGAATACGTGAAGCAAAGCTATTGGTCTTTCTTCTCGAAAGGCATGTGTGAAACTACTGCCCCTACTCCATACGGTGAAGTGTTGCAAGTAGTCATTGTAGCTTTAGATTAAAATAAAGCAACATTTCAGACTTCCGCAAAGCATCTTTGACATCCTTGTGTACATTGTGTTGTCCAATCCCATGATTGTTTCACACAGTAAATTATGCAATTCCTTCAATGCCGCAGCTATGGTAGGAACACATGTGCCAAAATTTACTAATCCTAGAAAGAACTTCAATTGCGTCACATTCATCGGACATGGTGTTTCTAAAATAGCGACCATCTTTTTAGGTGCTTTATGTAGGCCTTTACAATCAATGTGACCCAAATGCGGGACTGACATCTGGAAAAAGTCACACTTTTCTTTCTTGATATACAGACCATGTGCTTGAAGACGTTCCAATGTTGCTTCTAGATAATTAAAGTGCTCCCGTTCAATGAACCATGGAATTAGAATATTATCCATTTAACCTTGTACACCAGAGACCACTTAAAATATGACCCATCAGTCTCTGGAACAGGGTTGGTGCGGATGTTATTCCAAAATGCAATGTTTTATGAGGGAAAAAGTCCTTCATGAGTAATAATAGCATGCAATGGTTGAGATTCAACAGTGACATTCATTTGAAGATGATGCGAACATGCTTATGAAATATGAATCTTGCTGAATTTCTGCCCACCGAAGAAACCAGCAAACAAACTTTCAATTAAAGAAAGTAGATATTGATCATCACACAACATTACATTTATGGTTGCTTTAAAATCACCCCAAATACGAACGGAGCCATCTGGTTTCATGACAGGTGCAATGGGGGTAGCCCAATCACTCATTGCAATTGACTCTAACACACTAGTGTTAATAAGTCATACTCATTCTTCTTCAACCTCTGGACAAATTGCATATGGCACCACTATTGCTTTGAGTCTTTTTGGCTGACTATTAGGCTTTATCTTGAGTTTCACTTGAACTTCCTTAGTTGGGCCAAATGACTCTTCAAAGACACTCTTGTATTTACCCAGAAGGAGTTGCAGATCTTGTTTGACATCGACCAATTTGTTCACAACACTCCAGTTAAGGTTTATCTTCTCCAACCATGATCCTTCAAATAGAGCTAGATAACTTCCATGGACCACATGGAGACAACTCTGCTGTTTGTCCACTTATCTCTACGTTGACCATGATTGTAATCTTTTAACGGCACAATCTTTAACATGTACGTTCTTCAAATCACATCAGCTGGTTCAAAAGGACTGAAGGAATATAAGCTTATCACAAAAGTGTCCTGAGTGTTCCCCAGGACCAAGAACTCATGGCAAAATCCGACGTTGTTATCCTGATTACCACTGACCTGAACTTCAATGATTGTATTTACAGAACGTTCGAAAACATGTGTAGGGGACACTTATATAACAGATTGTGACACAGAATTTAGGGCCACCAGAGAGTGGGATGCTTTTAGAAACATAGAAAAACTACAGCACAAAACAGGCCATCGGCCCCACAAGTTGTGCTGAACATATCCCTACCTTTTAGGCCTACCGATAACCCTCCATCCTATTAAGTCGCATGTACTCATCCAGGAGTCTCTTAAAAGACCCTATTGAGTTTGCCTCCACCACCACTGACGGCAGCCGATTCCACTCGCCCACCACCCTCTGTGTGAAAAACTTCCCCCTAACATCTCCCCTGTACCTACCCCCCAGCATCTTAAACCTGTGTCCTCTCGTAGCAGCCATTTCCACCCTGGGAAATAGCCTCTCAACATCTCTATTAGGTCTCCTCTCATCCTACGTCTCTCCAAGGAGAAAAGACCAAGCTCCCTCAGCCTATCCCCATAAGGCATGCCACTCAATCCAGGCAACATCTTTGTAAATCTCCTCTGCACCCTTTCAATCTTTTCCACATCCTTCCTGTAATGAGGCGACCAGAACTGAGCACAGTACTCCAAGTGGGGTCTGACGAGGGTCTTATATAGCTGCATCATTATCCCCGGACTCCGAAACTCAATCCCTCGATTGATAAAGGCCAGCACACAATACGCCTTCTTAACCACCTCCTCCACCTGCGGGGCCGATTTTAGAGTCCTATGGACCCGGACCCCAAGGTTCTTCTGATCCTCATCAGTACTAAGAGTCTTTCCCTTTATATTGTACTCCTTCATCCCATTTGACCTGCCAAAATGGACCACTACGCATTTATCTGCCACTTCTCCGCCCAGTCTTATATCCTATCCATGTCCCTCTGTAACTTCTGACATCCCTCCAGACTATCCACAACCCCACCAACCTTCGTGTCGTCAGCAAACTTACCAACCCATCCCGCCACTTCCTCATCCAGGTCATTTATGAAAATGACAAACAGCAAGGGTCCCAGAACAGATCCCTGGGGCACACCACTGGTGACCGACCTCCATTTAGAAAAAGACCCATCTATACCCACTCTCTGCCTCCTTTGGGCAAGCCAGTTCTGGATCCACAGGGCAGCAGCCCCTTGGATCCCATGCCCTCTCACTTTTTCGAGAAGCCTTGCATGGGAGATCTTATCGAACGCCTTGCTAAAATCCATATAAACCACATCTACCGCTTTCCCTTCGTCAATGTGTTCAGTCACATTTTCGAAGAACTCCACCAGGCTCGTGAGGCACGATCTGCCTTTGACAAAGCCATGCTGAGTATTCTTGAGCATACTAAACCTCTCTAAATGCTCATAAATCCTGTCCCTCAGGATCTTCTCCATCAGCTTACCAATCACTGAGGTTAGACTCACCGGTCGGTAATTTCCTGGGCTATCCCGATTCCCCTTCTTGAAAATAGGAACCACATCCGCAATCCTCCAGCACCTCTCCCGTCTCCATCGATGACACAAAGATCATCGCCAGAAGCTCTGCAATCTCTTCCCTCGCCTCCCACAGTAACCTGGGGTACATCCCATCCGGACCCGGCGACTTATCTATCTTGATGCCATTCAAAGATTCCAGCACAACCACTTTGTTAAAGTCCACATACTCAATCTTTTCAGTCTACTGCAAGCCCACAGTACATCCACCCATGTCCTTCTCCTCTGTGAAAACTGAGGCAAAATACTCATTCAGCACCTCTGCCATTTCTACTGGTTCCGTACAGACTTTCCCGCCTTCACCTTTTATAGGCCCTATTCCTTCACGTCTCATCCTTTTACTCTTCACATCTTTATAGAACGCCTTAGGGTTTTCCTTAATCCTACCTGCCAAGGCCTTCTCGTGACCCCTTCTGGCTCTCCTAGTTTCCTTCTTTCGTCCCTTCCTACAAGCCGTAAAATCATCTAGATCCCTATCTTCGCCAAGCTCTCTGAACCTTTTGTATGCTTTCCTTTTCTTCTCGACTAGGTCCCGCACAGCATTCATGCACCACGGTTCCTTTAACCTACCAACACCTCCCTGTCTGCTCGGAACATTGTCCTGCAGAACTCTACACAGACATTCCTTGAAAAACTGCCACCTCTCTTCAGTACATTTCCCCGGGAATACCTCCTTTCAATTTACTCCTCTAATTTGCTGCCTTATGTCTCCATATTTCCCCTTACTCCATATAAACGCTTTCCTAGCTTGCCTGATCCTCTCTTTTTCCAATGCAAGCATAAAGGAGGTAGAGTTATGATCGCTATCCCCAAGATGCTTTCCCACCGAGAGATCTGACACTTGTCCAGGTTCATTGGTCAGTATCAGATCACGTACAGCCTCTCCTCTTGTAGGCTTGTCCACATGCTGTGTTAGGAAACCCTCCTGAACACACCTAATGAACTCCTCCCCATCCAATCCCCTTACCCTCGGGATATTCCAATCTATGTTTGGGAAATTAAAGTCTCCCATCACAACAACTCTGCTATTACTGCATCTCTCCAGGATCTGTTTCCCTATCTGCTCCTCCACCTCCCTGTTACTATTGGGCAGCCTATAGAAAACTCCCAGCAAAGTGATCGACCCCTTCCCACTCCGAACTTCCACCCACAGAGACTCTGTGGACAATCCCTCCACAGCATACACCTTCTCTACAGCTGTGACACTATCCCTGATCAGCAGTGCCACTCCACCCCCTCTCTTGCCTCCCTCCCTGTCCTTCCCGAAACATCTGAATCCCGGCACCTGGAGTATCCAGTCCTGTCCCTGAGACATCCAAGTCTCCGTAATGGCCACCACATCACACTTCTAGGCATCGATCCACGCTCTGAGCTCATCCCCTTTATTCACTATACTCCTGGCATTAAAGTAAACACATCTCAATCCTTTGGTCTGAGCTCTCCCCTTCTCTATCCCGCGTCCATCCTCCCTCTTGCACTGTCTATGACCCTTCTCTGTTTGCGAGCTAACTTCCTCGCTCCCAGTCACCTCGTCTCGATCCCCTCCCCCCAACCTATCTAGTTTAAACTCTCCCCAGTAGCAGTGATGCTTTCCTTAATCAAAAGTGCAACTCTCCCTCCTCTCTTACCTCCTGTTCTATCTTTCCTATAGCATCTGTACCCTGGAACATTGAGCTGCCAGTCCTGTCCCTCCCTTAGCCATGTTTCCGTAGTTGCTATAATATCCCAGTCCCACGTACCCATCAATGCCCTGAGTTCATCTGCCTTGCCCGTCAGGCCTCTTGCATTGAAATAGATGCAGTTTAATCTGGACTTCCCTTGCTCTATCTTGCTTTTGCCTGATCTGTCTGGTGTTGATGTCAAGGGAAGTCACTCTCACCTCACCTCTGGCATTCAGCCCTTTTGCCCATGTCTGAACCAAGGCAAGAATGAAGTCAGAAATGGAGTAGTTCTGACGGAACCCAAACTGAGCAAGCAGGCTATTGTGTTTAAGTGCCACTTTATGGCACTGTCAATGACACCTTCAGTCACTTTGCATCAGGTAAGAGCTTGTGGAACTGAGGGCAGTTACAGAGATATCAAGCAATAGCCTGAAATCCCAGTCATTTCTTACTGTGTAATCCTCTAATATAGAGATTACTATTGTGGCTCATCTCTGAGTTGGGCCCAGTCATTGTTGATGAATCAAAGGAGGAAAATGGGTTAAAATGTTCTATAAAATCTAATTTACTGGTACAGCAGAAAAAATACATCATGGCCCTTCTTTTACCTGAAAGATTGTGCATCAGTCTATTATTAAGCAGTGTTCCAAAACAGGGCTACAAAAATATATTGATAAGCACAAGCTCAAGCTACACACTCCTATAACTATTGAAGAATTGAGTTTCAATTAAGTAACCAAGCATGGTCTTGTTAGAGATCACCCTCTAGAAAGTCTAGCCTTTTGTTACTTTTGTCTGTACAATACTCATGAGAACCCTTCAGTCTAAAAATTAGGCAAGCAAAATATTTTTCAAAAACAACAACAAAAAAACTTGACATTGCTAATATTTGATTTGATTTCTCCCGAGCAATGTATAAAGAATTTCACCAAGACATTGTGGAGTGCCATTATTTGAGTTGCTGACCTGCGGAATTTGTCCTTTAATTTATCCATCTCTTCCCGGGCATGGCTCAGCTCTGCTTCAAGGTATTGCCGACTGGATTCAAAGTCAGTCTCCATCCTTTCCAACTTGTTTGTGCTGAGAGTCAACTTTCGACGCAACTCTTCATTCTGCTGCTGCAATTGCCTGTTTTTTAAAAAAAGATTAAAAGTAATGAAGAAATTTATTTGAAACTATAACATAACAGGTAAAAGAAACATCACTTCTTAGAACAGCAGTCGAACAACCAGTCAGTAGATTAATGGACATGTAATGAGGGGATACAGGACACGGCGGCACGGTAGCACAGTGGTTAGCACTGCTGCTTCACAGCTCCAGGGTCCCGGGTTTGATTCCCGGCTCGGGTCACTGTCTGTGTGGAGTTTGCACATTCTCCTCGTGTCTGCGTGGGTTTCCTCCGGGTGCTCCGGTTTCCTCCCACAGTCCAAAGATGTGCGGGTTAGGTTGATTGGCCAGGTTAAAAAATTGCCCTTAGAGTCCTGGGATGCGTAGGTTAGAGGGATTAGCGGGTAAAATATGTGGGGGTAGGGCCTGGGTGGGATTGTGGTCGGTGCAGACTCGATGGGCCGAATGGCCTCCTTCTGCACTGTAGAGTTTCTATGAAATGAAGAAAGATGCAGGTTCAAAGCCAGGGAGCCTCAGGGAAGGTTGGTATCTTATGGACAAATAAATGGTGGGGTGAAGGGGAAAGAAAACAAGAGGCAATTTCAATACAAGACTATGATCTGGAAGTTGCACCAAATGGAACAGAATTGGCTTGCTCTGTAAATGCTGTATTGATCACTGGAAATCATGTGGGATGCACATTATTTCCTATTCTGGAGCATAACATAATAGCCATGAGTCACATGTAGTTCAAATCCCAGTTAGTGACATTTGAATTGAACTAAAATCTGGAAGTAAAAGTCTACTGATGATCATGAAACCATTTTGACTGTCATAAAAACCCATCCGGTTCATAATGTCCTTTAAGGGGAGGAAATCTACCATCCTTACCTGGCCTGGCCTACATTCGAGTCCAGACCTACAGCAACTACTGATGAGCAATAAATGCTGGTCCAGCTAACGCCACCCATGTCCCATGAATGAATGAAAAACAATTACATAGTTTGAAATTTGGGAAGTGGAATTCAACATTTACTGTTCACATAAATTACATAAACATCCCCCTGTAATTTAAATGTTACTTTCAACAAAATCAGTGACAAAGCTGATTATTAAGAGACATTTAGGCGAGCACTTTGAATGCCATAACATACAAGGAAAATGGGATTAGATAGATGCTCAATGACCAGCACAGACATGATGGGCCAAAGGACTTCTTTCTGTGCTGTATATGCTTCCAAGCTAAACTTGAGCTTGTATAAATGGTATAAAGGTGAAGGGGTTGATTCTCCAATCATAGAAACTAGAAGGAGTAGCCTGCTTGGCCCTTTGAGCCTGCTCCGCCATTCAATCTGATCACAGCTGATCCTCTATTTCAATACCATACCCCTACTCTCAACATACCCCGTGACACCATTAACATCTAAAAAATCCCTTTCTTAAATACATTAGGTGACTTGACCTCCTCAGCCTTCTGTGGTAAAAAGTTCCACAGTTACACCATCCTTTGAGTGAAGAAATTTTTTCTCATCTCAGTCCTAAATGGTTCATCCCATATCCTGAGACCATGTCCCAGGGTTCTGGATTGCCCAACCAGAGAAGACATCACCCTGCATCTAATCTGTCCAGTCATTTAGAATTTTATACACTTTAATCAGATCTCCTGTCATCCTTCTAAAATCTAGTGCATAAAGGGCCCCAGTCAACCAATCTCTCATCATAAGAGAGTGCCCCTAACTACAATATCAGCCTCGTGAACCTCCACTCACCTCCATAGCAAGTACATCCTTTCTTAGGTAAGGAGATCAAAACTGCACACAATGCTTCAGGTCTGGTCTCACCAAGGCCCTGTATAACTGCAATAATACATCTCTACTTCTGAACTCAAATCCTCTTGGAATGAAGGCCAACATACCATTTGTGTTCCTAACTGCTTGCTGCACCTGTCTCTCCATTTTTATTGACTGGTGTACAAGGACACCCAGAATCTTTTGTACTTACCAATATATCACTATTTAACTAACATCCTTCTTTTTTGTTTCTCCACACTGAAGTGTATAACTTCACATGTAGCCACATTATCCTGCATCTGCCATATGTTTGCCCACTCATCTAACTTGAAGACTCCTGGCATTCGCCGCAACTTACAATTTCGCCCAGCTTTGTCTCGTCAGCGAATTTGGTTCCCTCATCCAGGTCATTTATATATATTGTGAACAGCTGGGGTCCAAGCACTGATCCCCGCAGTACCCCACTAGTCACTGCCTGTCACTCAGAAAAAGACCTGTTTATTCCCACTCTGTTTCCTGTCAACCAATTTTTGATTCATGCTAATACACTCCTCCCTATCCCGTGGCTTTATTTTGCCCAGTAACATATGAGAGACTTTATCAAAAACCTTCTTAAAGTTCAAATGCACCACATCCATTCATTCTCTCTTATCTATTCTATTAATTACATCCTCAAAAAAAACTCTAATAGATTTGCCTTTCATAAACCCATGTGGTTTTGTCCAATCACATTAATGGTTTGCAAATGTCTGTTATCATACCTTTTACAACAAATTCTAACATCTTCTCCACTACTGATATCAAAAACAAAAGTCACATGGGATTCGGGGTGGGCTGGCGAGATGGATACAGAACTGGCTTGGTCATAGAAAACAGAGAGTAGCGGTGGAAGGATCAAATATGAAGGTAGGCTAGCCAGTAACATTAGGAATGATAGTAAAAGTTTCTTTAAATACATTAAAAACAAACGGGAGGCAAAAGTAGACATTGGGCCGCTCCAAAATGACGCTGGTAATCTAGTGATGGGAGACAAGGAAATAGCTGAGGAACTTAATAAGTACTTTGCGTCAGTCTTCACAGTAGAAGACATGAGTAATATCCCAACAATTCAGGAAAGTCAGGGGGTAGAGTTGAATATGGTTGCCATCACAAAGGAGAAAGTGCTAGAGAAACTAAAAGGTCTGAAAATTGATAAATCTCCGGGCCAGATGGGCTACATCCTAGAGTTCTAAAGGAGATAGCTGAAGAAATAGTGGAGGCGTTAGTTATGATCTTTCAAAAGTCACTGGAGTCAGGGAAAGTCCCAGAGGATTGGAAAATCGCTGTTGTAACCCCACTGTTCAAGAAGGGAACAAGAAAAAAGATGGAAAATTATAGGCCAATTAGCCTAACCTCAGTTGTTGGCAAAATTCTAGAATCCATCGTTAAGGATGAGATTTCTAAATTCTTGGAAGTGCAGGGTCGGATTAGGACAAGTCAGCATGGATTTAGTAAGGGGAGGTCGTGCCTGACAAACCTGTTAGAGTTCTTTGAAGAGATAACAAATAGGTTAGACCAAGGAGAGCCAATGGATGTTATCTATCTTGACTTCCAAAAGGCCTTTGACAAGGTGCCTCACGGGAGACTGCTGAGTAAAATAAGGGCCCATGGTATTCGAG
The DNA here is from genome assembly GCF_964213995.1 of Mustelus asterias. Classification (NCBI taxonomy): domain Eukaryota; kingdom Metazoa; phylum Chordata; class Chondrichthyes; order Carcharhiniformes; family Triakidae; genus Mustelus; species Mustelus asterias. The sequence goes on along the minus strand of NC_135805.1, from coordinate 6,048,951 downwards.
GCAAGGTACTAACATGGATTGACGATTGGCTGTCAGACAGAAGGCAGAGAGTTGGGATAAAAGGTTCTTTCTCAGAATGGCAACCGGTGACAAGTGGTGTCCCGCAGGGTTCAGTGTTGGGGCCACAGCTGTTCTCTTTATATATTAACGATCTAGATGACGGGACTGGGGGCATTCTGGCCAAGTTTGCCGATGATACAAAGATAGGTGGAGGGGCAGGTAGTATTGAGGAGGTGGGGAGGCTGCAGAAAGATTTAGACAGTTTAGGAGAGTGGTCCAAGAAGTGGCTGATGAAATTCAACGTGGGCAAGTGCGAGGTCGTGCACTTTGGAAAAAAGAATAGAGGCATGGACTATTTTCTAAACGGTGACAAAATTCATAATGCTAAAGTGCAAAGGGACTTGGGAGTCCTAGTCCAGGATTCTTTAAAGGTAAACTTGCAGGTTGAGTCCGTAATTAAGAAAGCAAATGTAATGTTGTCATTTATCTCAAGAGGCTTGGAATACAAAAGCAGGGATGTACTTCTGAGGCTTTATAAAGCACTGGTTAGGCCCCATTTGGAGTACTGTGAGCAATTTTGGGCCCCACACCTCAGGAAGGACATACTGGCACTGGAGCGGGTCCAGCGGAGATTCACACGGATGATCCCAGGAATGGTAGGCCTGACATACGATGAACGTCTGAGGATCGTGGGATTATATTCATTGGAGTTTAGGAGGTTGAGGGGAGATCTGATAGAAACTTACAAGATAATGAACGGCTTAGATAGGATGGACGTAGGGAAGTTGTTTCCATTAACAGGGGAGACTAGGACGCGGGGGCACAGCCTTAGAATAAAAGGGAGTCACTTTAGAACAGAGATGAGGAGAAATTTCTTCAGCCAGAGAGTGGTGGGTCTGTGGAATTCATTGCCACAGAGGGCTGTGGAGGCCGAGACGTTGAGCGTCTTCAAGACAGAAATTGATAAATTCTTGATTTCTCGAGGAATTAAGGGCTATGGGGAGAGAGCGGGTAAATGGAGTTCAAATCAACCATGATTGAATGGTGGAGTGGACTCGATGGGCCGAATGGCCTTACTTCCGCTCCTATGTCTTATGGTCTTATGGAAGGGTGTTTTTCAGAATCGAGATCTGTAGCTAGTGGTGTTCCGCAGGGATCAGTGCTGGGACCTCTGTTTGTCGTATATATAAATGATCTGGAGGAAAATGTAGGTGGTCTGATTAGTAAGTTTGCGAATGACACAAAGATTGGTGGAGTTGCTGATAGTGCCAGGGATGTCAGAGGATACAACATGATATAGATAGATTGGAGACTTGAACACAGAAATGGAAGATGGAATTTAATCTGGACAATTGCGAAGTGATGCATTTTGGAGGATCAAAGTTAGGAATGAATTATACTGTAAATGACAGATCCCTGAGGAACATTAACATACAGAGGGATCTGGGCATGCAAGGCCACAGTTCCCTAAAAGTGGCAACAGAGGCAGCCAAGGTGATTAAGAAAGCATATGGCATGCTTGCCTTCGTCGGCCAGGGCATTGAGTACAAGTGTTGGGAAATCATGTTGCAGCTGTATAAAACCTTGGTTAGGCCACATTTGGAGCAGTGTGCGCAGTTCTGGTCGCCACACTGCCTGAAGGACGTGGATGCTTTGGAGAGAGTGCAAAGAAGGTTCACCAAGATGTTTCGTGGTCTTGAGGGTGTTGACTATGAGGAGAGGTTGAATAGATTGTTTTCACTGGAAAAACGGAAGCTGAGGGGAGACCTGATAGAGGTTTACAAAATTATGAGAGGTATAGGCAGGGTGGATAGTCAGAGGTTTTTTCCAAGGGTGGAAAGGTCAATTACATGGGGACACAAGTTCAAGGTGAGGGGGGGGGAAGTTTAAAGTAGATGTGCATGGGAAGTTTTTTTACACCAAGAGTGATGGGTGCCTGGAACGCACTGCAAGAGGTGGTGCAGGAAGCAGGCACTTTAGCAACATTTAAGAGGCATCTGGATGGGTACATGAATAGGGAGGGAATAGAGAGATATGGACCAAGTAAGGGCAGAAGGTTTTTTTTAGTTTGGTTAGAGCATCATGATCAGCACAGCGTTGGAGGTCTTAAGGTTCAGTTCCTGTGCTATGCTTTTCTTTGTTCTTTACATTTAAGATAGAGATCAATATATTTTTGGGTACTAAAGGAATTGGGGGATAATGGAAATAGTGCAGGTGGAGTTTATGTAAAAGATGAGCCTTAATGCTATTCAACAGTAGATTCAAAAGGGCCAAATGGCCCATGCCTGCTTCTATTTCTTGTATGACCAAAATGGATGTCAAATTGTACAATATGAGAAGTGATGTTTCTTGTTGTTTGCATTGAAAACTATGCTTCTGAAACTATGCCTGCACTGTTTATAACTGACAGTTAAATGATGATGAATTCAGATTAACCCAGATGGAGTTTAGGAAGGATGAACTGATATAGTCAGCAAACTATTCAAAATGAGAAACACATTTAATAATTTATACTTTCTCTTAGATTTCAGGTACCTTATACCTAGCCTTCATCCATAACTTAACAGGGATTGATTGAGTGGTGAAATGAATTGGAGGCCCTAGATCCATCCACATCACAGAGAGATTTGTTTCATTGTCAGGTACTGGGTCTGACACGAACACCTTTCCTCTCTTTGTTCGAAATGCTTGTAAAATTTTTGTAACTCGCTTCAGGTTCAGAAGATTGGAAAACAGCCAATCTGACTCCCTTGTTCAAAAAGGGAGAAAATCAGAAGGCAGGGAACTGTAGGCCAGTTCATAGAATCCCTACAGTGCAGAAGGAGCATTCAACCCATCGCATCTGCACCGACTCTCAGGCCCTCTGCTGCTCCCTATCCCTGTAATCCCACCATGGCTAATTCATCTCCCTTACACATCTTGGGACACTAAGAGGCAATTGAGCGCGGTCAATCCACCTAATCTGCATATCTTTGGACTGTGGGAGGAAAGCCAACATAGATACAGGGAGAATGTGCAATCTACACAGACAGTCACCAGAGGCCAGAATTGAATGTGGGTTCCTGGCGCTGTAAGGCAACAGTAGTAACCACTGTAATAGTTTAATAGCTACTGTGCCACCCCAGCTACTGACCTGTATCGTTGCTGTTTACCCAGTTCTGCCTGGGCAACTCCTCTCTCATACCATTATAATTGCCCTTATTTAAGTCAAAGGCCTGGTTATGGACCTATGGTGTTCACCCTCAAAAGGTAAATGTAACGTTAGCATTTATTGCAAAAGGACTGGAGTATAAGAGTAGAAGAGAGTTGTCGCAATTGTATAGGTGTCGGTGAGACCACATCTGGAGTAGCGTGTCCAGTTTTGGTCTCCTTATTTGAGGAAGGATAGAAACATAGAAAATAGGTGCAGGAGTCGGCCTTTTGGCACATCGAGCCTGCACCACCATTCAATATGATCATGGCTGATCATGCACTCGGAGTATCCCACTCCCGCTTTCTCTCCATACTCTTGATCCCTTTAGCCACAAGCGCCACGTCCAGCTCCCTCTTGAACATGCTTAACGAAGTGGCCCCAATAGCTTTCTATGATAGAGAATTCCACAGGTTCACAAGAAGTCTCCCCTCATCTCAGTCCTGAATGGCTTACCCCTTATTCTTAGATTGTGACCCCTAGTTCTGGACTTCCCCAACATCGGGAACATTTTTCCCGCATCTAGCCTGTCCAGTCCCATCAGGATTTTATATGTTTCTATGAAATCCCCTCTCATTCTTCTAAATTCCAGTGAGTACAAACCCAGTCGATCCAATCTTTCTTCATATCTAAAGTAAAGTTTATTTATTAGTCACAAGTAAGGCTTACATTAACACTGCAATGAAGTTACTGTGAAGTTCCTCAATCCTGACACTCCAGGAATCAGTCTGCTGAACCTTCGCTGGACCCCATCAATGGCAAGAATGTTCTTCCTGATGTGGGGACTAAAACTGCACACAATACTCAAGGTGTGGCCTCTCCAAGGCCCTGTATAACTGCAGCAAAACATCTTTACTCCTCTATGCAAATCCTCTTGCTATGAAGGTCAGTATGCCACTAGCTTTCCTCACTGCCTGCTGTACCTGCATGCCAACTTCAGCAACTGTTCCACCATGAAACCCAGATCACGTTGCATTTCCCCTTTTCCTAAACTGCCACCATTCAGATAATAATCTTCCTTCCTGCTATTGTCACCAAAGTGGATAACCTCACATTTATCCACATTATATTTCATTTGCCAAGTATTTGCCCACTCAGTCAACCTGTTGAAGTCACCCTGCAGCCTCTTAGTATCCTCCTCCCAGCACACACTGCCACCCAGCTCAGTGTCATTTGCAAAGTTGGAGATATGCATTCAATTCTTCGTCCAAATTATTAAAGAACAAAGAACAATACAGCACAGGAACAGGCCCTTCGGCCCTCCAAGCCCGCGCCGCTCCCTGGTCCAAACTAGACCATTCTTTTGTATCCCTCCATTCCCACTCCGTTCATGTGGCTATCTAGATAAGTCTTAAACGTTCCCAGTGTGTCCGCCTCCACCACCTTGCCCGGCAGCGCATTCCAGGCCCCCACCACCCTCTGTGTAAAATACGTCCTTCTGAGATCCGTGTTAAACCTCCCCCCCCCTCACCTTGAACCTATGACCCCTCGTGAACGTCACCACCGACCTGGGAAAAAGCTTCCCACCGTTCACCCTATCTATGCCTTTCATAATTTTATACACCTCTATTAGGTCACCCCTCATCCTCCGTCTTTCCAGTGAGAACAAGTATATTGTGAATAGCTGGGATCCCAGCACTGAACCCTGCGGTACCCCACTAGTCACTGCCACTCTGAAAAGGACCCATTTATTCCCACTCTCTGCTTCCTATATGCCAACCAGTTCTCTATCCACGTAAATGTGTCACCTCCAATAACATGAGCTTTAATTTCGCTCAATATGCTTATGTGGGACCTTGTCAAAAGCCCTTTGAAAGTCCAGATACACAACATCCACTGGTTCACTTGTCCACTCTGCTGCTCACAGCCTCAAAAATTTCCAGAAGGTTTGTCAAGCACGATTTCCCTTCAGTGAATCCATACTGACTTGGACCGATCCTGTCACCGCTTCCCAAATGCTCAGTTATCTTTAATAATTGACTCCAGCGTTTTCCCCACCACTGAGGTCAGGCTAACCCTTCTAACCAGGGTGGCACGGTGGCACAGTAGTTAGCACTGCTGCCTCTCAGCACGAGGGACACACGTTCGATTCCAGCTTGGGTCACTGTGTGGAGTTTGCACATTCTCCCCGTGTCTGCGTGGGTTTCCTCCGGGTGCTCCGGTTTCCTCCCACAGTCTGAAAGATGTGCTGGTTAGGTGCATTAGAACATAAGAACATAAGAAATAGGAGCAGGAGTAGGCCATCTAGCCCCTCGAGCCTGCCCCGCCATTCAATAAGATCATGGCTGATCTGACGTGGATCAGTACCACTTACCCGCCTGATCCCCATAACCCTTAATTCCCTTACCGATCAGGAATCCATCCATCCGCGCTTTAAACATATTCAGCGAGGTAGCCTCCACCACCTCAGTGGGCAGAAAATTCCAGAGATTCACCACCCTCTGGGAGAAGAAGTTCCTCCTCAACTCTGTCTTAAACCGACCCCCCTTTATTTTGAGGCTGTGTCCTCTAGTTTTAACTTCCTTACTAAGTGGAAAGAATCTCTCCGCCTCCACCCTATCCAGCCCCCGCATTATCTTATAAGTCTCCATAAGATCCCCCCTCATCCTTCTAAACTTCAACGAGTACAAACCCAATCTCCTCAGCCTCTCCTCATAATCCAAACCCCTCATCTCCGGTATCAACCTGGTGAACCTTCTCTGCACTCCCTCCAATGCCAATATATCCCATTGACCTGAATAGGTGCCGGAGTGTGGTGACTAGGGGCATTTCACAGTAACTTCATCGCAGTGTTAATGTAAGTCTTACTTGTGACTGTGATGTGGAGTTGCCGGTGTTGGACTGGGGTAGGTACAGTAAGTAGTCTCACAATAGCAGGTTAAAGTTAATACCATGTTAAGGTGAGTCGATGAAGGGGCAGCACTCCGAAAGCTCGTGCTACCAAATAAACCTGTTGGACTTTAACCTGGTGTTGTGAGACTACTTTACTGCTAGTTGTGACTAATCAATAAACTTTTTTTAAAAAACTATAATTCCCGGTTTTCTGTCTGCCTCCTTTTTTAAAAAGTGGGGTTAGATTAGTGACCCTCCAATCCACTGGAACTCTTCCAGAGTCTATAGAATGCTGGGAAATGTTCACCAATGCGTCCACTATTTCTAGGGCCACTTCCTTGAGTACTCTGGGATGCAGAGCATCAGGGCCTGGGAATTTATCGGGTTTATCGGGATGTGGTGGCATTGAAGGCTTCAATGTGGTTCCTATTTTCAAGAAGGGGAATCGGGATAGCCCAGGTAATTACCTACCGGTGAGTCTAACCTCAGTGGTTGGTAAACTGATGGAGAAGATCCTGAGGGACAGGATTTATGAGCATTTGGAGAGGTTTAGTATGCTCAAGAATACTCAGCATGGCTTTGTCAAGGGCAGATCGTGCCTTACAAGCCTGGTGGAGTTCTTCAAAAATGTGACTAAACACATTGACGAAGGGAAGGCGGTAGATGTGGTTTATATGGATTTTAGCAAGGCGTTCGATAAGGTCCCCCATGCAAGGCTTCTAGAAAAAGTGAGAGGGCATGGGATCCAAGGGACTGCTGCCCGGTGGATCCAGAACTGGCTTGCCCAAAGGAGGCAGAGAGTGGGTATAGATGGGTCTTTTTCTAAATGGAGGTCGGTCACCAGTGGTGTGCCCCAGGGATCTGTTCTGGGACACTTGCTGTTTGTCATTTTCATAAATGACCTGGATGAGGAAGCGGAGGGATGGGTTGGTAAGTTTGCCGACGACACGAAGGTTGGTGGGGTTGTGGATAGTCTGGAGGCATGTCAGAAGTTACAGAGGGACATAGATAGGATGCAAGACTGGGCGGACAAGTGGCAGATGGACTTCAATCCAGATAAATGCGTCGTGGTCCATTTTGGTAGGAGAAATGGGATGAAGGAGTACAATATAAAGGGAAAGACTCTTAGTACTGTAGAGGATCAGAAGGACCTTGGAGTCCGGGTCCATAGGACTCTAAAATCGGCCCCGCAGGTGGAGGAGGTGGTTAAGGAGGCATATGGTGTGCTGGCCTTTATCAATCGAGGGATTGAGTTTAGGAGTCCGGGGATAATGATGCAGCTATATAAAACCCTCGTCAGACCCCACTTGGAATACTGTGCTCAGTTCTGGTCGCCTCACTATAGGAAGGATGTGGAAAAGATTGAAAGGGTGCAGAGGAGATTTACAAGGATGTTGCCTGGATTGAGTGGCATGCCTTATGAGGATAGGCTGAGGGAGCTCGGTCTTTTCTCCTTGGAGAGACGAAGGATGAGAGGAGACCTAATAGAGGTGTATAAGATGTTGAGAGGCATAGATCGGGTGGACTCTCAGAGGCTTTTTCCCAGGGTGGAAATGGCTGCTACAAGAGGACACAGGTTTAAGGTACTGGGGGGTAGGTACAGGGGAGATGTTAGGGGAAGTTTTTCACACAGAGGGTGGTGGGCGAGTGGAATCGGCTGCCGTCAGGGGTGGTGGAGGCGAACTCAATAGGGTCTTTTAAGAGACTCCTGGATGAGTACATGGAGCTTAATAGGATGGAGCGTTATAGGTAGGTCTAGGAAGGTAGGGATGTGTTCGGCACAACTTGTGGGCCGAAGGGCCTGTTTGTGCTGTAGTTTTTCTATGTTTCTATGTTTCTAAGGCAGTTCCCCAGATTGATTCAAGGGGGTGAAAGGTGAGAAATTAAAACGTTTGGTTTATACGCTGGAGTTTAGAAGGATGAGAGGGAATCTAATCGAGGTATATAAAATACTAAAAGGGATTGATAAACGTAGATCAAATGTTTCCCCTTTTGGGGCAAGCTAGAAAAAGAGGTCACAGGTATAGGTTGAGGGGCAATAGATTTAAAACTGAACAAAGAAAGTTACAGCACAGGAACAGGCCCTTCGGCCCAAGTCTGCACCGACCATGCTGCCCGACTGAACTCCCTACCCTTCTGGGTACTGTATCCCTCTATTCCCATCCTATTCATATATTTGTCAAGATGCCCCTTAAAAGTCACTATCGTATTTGCTTCCACTATCTCCCCCACTGAGATGAGGACAAACTAATTCTCGCAGAGGGTGGTGAATATGCAGAAATCACTGCCTTAAGGCGCGGTAGACTCTGAATCGTTGAATGGTTTCAAGAAGGAGATAGATATATTTCTGATAAAAATTGGGTTAAAGGGATATGGAGAACAGGTAGGGAGGTGGATTTGAGACCAGGAAGAGATCAGTCATGTCCTGATTGAATGGCAGAGCGTGCTTAAAGGGCTGAATTGCCTATTCGGTGGATTGGCCATGCTAAATTACTCCTTAGTGTCAGGGGGACTAGCTAGGGTAAATGCATAGGGTTATGGGGATAGGGCCTGGGTGGGATTATGGTCGGTGCAGACTGATAGGCCGAATAGCCTCCTCCTGAAGGATTCTATTCTATGATTCTGTTCCTAATTCCTACGTTCTATGTTACTATTTCCTTGCTGAGCTTTGTGGGAGAAGTATTACAAAGAACAAAGAACAAAGAATAATACAGCACAGGAACAGGCCCTTTGGCCCTCCAAGCCCACGTCGCTCCCTGGTCCAAACTAGACCATTCTTTTGTATCCCTCCATTCCCACTCCGTTCATGTGGCTATCTAGATAAGTCTTAAACGTTCCCAGTGTGTCCACCTCCACCACCTTGCCCGGCAGCGCATTCCAGGCCCCCACCACCCTCTGTGTAAAATATGTCCTTCTGATATCCGTGTTAAACCTCCCCCCCCCTCACCTTGAACCTATGACCCCTCGTGAATGTCACCACCGACCTGGGAAAAAGCTTCCCACCGTTCACCCTATCCATGCCTTTCATAATGTTATACACCTCTATTAGGTCACCCCTCATCCTCCGTCTTTCCAGTGTGAACAACCCCAGTTTACCCAATCTCTCCTCATAACTAAGCCCTTCCATACCAGGCAACATCCTGGTAAACTGCCTCTGTACACTCTCTAAAGCCTCCATGTCCTTCCGGTAGTGTGGCGACCAGAACTGGGCGCAGTATTCCAAATGCGGCCGAACCAACGTTCTATACAACCGCAACATCAGACCCCAACTTTTATACTCTATGCCCCGTCCTATAAAGGCAAGCATGCCATATGCCTTATTCACTACCTTCTCCACCTGTGACGTCACCTTCAAGGATCTGTGGACTTGCACACCCAGGTCCCTCTGCGTATCTACACCTTTTATGCTTCTGCCATTTATCGTGTAGCTCCTCCCTACGTTAGTTCTACCAAAATGCATCACTTCGCATTTATCTGGATTGAACTCCATCTGCCATTTCTTTGCCCAAATTTCCAACCTATCTATATCCTTCTGTAGCCTCTGACAATGTTCCTCACTATCTGCAAGTCCAGCCATTTTCGTGTCGTCCGCAAACTTACTGATCACCCCAGTTACACCTTCTTCCAGATCGTTTATATAAATCACAAACAGCAGAGGTCCCAATACAGAGCCCTGCGGAACACCACTGGTCACAGGCATCCAGCCGGAAAAAGACCCTTCCACTACCACCCTCTGTCTTCTGTGACCAAGCCAATTCTCCACCCATCTAGCCACCTCCCCCTTTATCCCATGAGATAAAAGGGGGAAGTATTGCTCCGTGGTGCCTCTGTCAGAATGCAAACTTTGGCTGAATACATCTACCCGAGTGTGGATTCAGAACTGGAAGGTCTACAAATTTCTTGACTTTTCAAATTTTTACAAACAGTTTGTGTCTCCCTTTGTTAAGAAAATAAAGGTAGTTTTAGTCATCGAGGTTTACAGCATGGAAACAGGCCCTCTGGCCCAACTTGTCTATGCTGCCCCTTTGTTTTTAAACCCCTAAGCTAGTCTCAATTGCCCGCATTTGGCCCATATCCCTCTATGCACATCTGACCCATGTAACTTTAAACGCTTTTTAAAAGACAAAATTGTACCCGCCTCTACTACCACCTCTAGCAGCTTGTTCCAGACACTCACCACCCTCTGTGTGAAAAAATTGCACCTCTGCACACTTTTGTATCTCTCCCCTCTCACCTTAAACCTATGCCCTCTAGTTTTAGACTCCCCTACCTTTGGGAAAAGATATTGACTATCTACCTTGTCTATGCCCCTCATTATTTTATAGACCTCTATAAGGTCACCCCTCAGCCTCCTACGCTCCAGAGAAAAAAGTCCCAGTCTGTTCAGCCTTTCCTCAAAACTCAATCCATCAAGTCCCGGTAGCATCCCAGTAAATCTTTTCTGCACTCTTTCTAGTTTAATAATATCCTTTCTATAATAGGGTGACCAGAATTGCACACAGTATTCCAAGTGTGGCCTTACCAATTTCTTGTACAACTTCAACAAGACGTCCCAACTCCTGTATTCAATGTTCTGACCGATGAAACCAAACATGCCGAATGCCTTCTTCACCACTCTGTCCACCTGTGACTCCACTTTCAAGGAGCTATGAACATGTACCCCTAGATCTCTTTGTTCTGTAACTCTCCCCAACGCCCTACCATTAACTGAGTAAGTCCTGCCCTGGTTCAATCTACCAAAATGCATCACCTCGCATTTATCTAAATTAAACTCCATCTGCCATTCGTCAGCCCACTGGCCCAATTGATCAAGATCCCGCTGCAATTGGAGATAACCTTCCTCACTGTCCACCATGCCACCAATCTTGGTGTCATCTGCAAACTTGCTAACCATGCCCCCTATATTCTCATCCAAATCATTAATATAAATGACAAATAACAGTGGGCCCAGCACTGATCCCTGAGGCACACCGCTGGTCACAGGCCTCCAGTTTGAAAAACAACTCTCTCCAACCACCTTCTGTCATCAAGCCAATTTTGTATCCACTTAGCAACCTCACCCTGGATCCCGTGAGATTTAACCTTATGCAACCTTAAGGTATAGACTTAAGTAAAATAATAAGGTAGAGTTTTAAGTGGGTTTAATTTAATGTTTCTGTGCCTGGATCGGTAAAAGCAAAACGTGGGTTCAAGCTGGACAAAGGTGTTAGCGAACCACCTGAAATAACATTCATATTGTAACACAAAGTAACTTACTTGATCCGGTCTCCATCGGAAAGAGGATCCTGTTAAGAAAGCAGAAGTGGTGCAATTAGAACACGTATAGACATCTATGATTTACAAATTGACCGAACTATTTGATGGAATCCACAAACTGTAGTTCTTGCATTCTCGAGTAAACGATGCGTTTCTGCATTTGTAATTGTTCCACAGTAAAGATGCTTCCAGGCCACTGGACCAGTACCTCTGGGACAGAAGGATGTTTCCAGGCCACTGGACCAGCGCCTCTGGGACAGAAAGATATTCCCAGGCCATTGGACCAGTGCCTCCGGGACAGAGTATGCTCTCACTAGTCCAGTGCCTCTGGTGCAGAAGGATATTCTCTCTGGTACAGAAGGGTGTTCCCTCAGTTCCAGTGCCTCAGGTGCAGACTATGTTCTCTCTGGTACACTGCCTCTGGTACAGAAGGGTGTTCCTTCTGGTCCAGTGCTTCTGGTACAGAGCATGTTATTTTAGATCCAGTGTCTCTGAAACAAAAGGCTGAGAATTCTGGTCATGGAATCACAGAATTGTTACGGTGCAGGAGGATGCCATTTGGCTCATCATCTATCTCACCCCAATATTAATTTCCAGATCACACATCTGTCCCCACACCAATATTAATCTCCAGGTCACACATCTGCCCCATCCCGGTATTAATCTCCAGGTCACACATCTGGCCCATCCCGGTATTAATCTCCAGATCACACATCTGTCCCCACACCAATATTAATCTCCAGGTCACACATCTGGCCGCATCCCAATATTTAACTCCAGATCACACATCTGTTCCCATCCCAATATTAATATCCAGATCACACATCTGTCCCACACCCCAATATTAATCACCAGGTCACACATCTGTTCCAATTGCAATATGAATCTGCAGGTCACACATCTTTCCCCATCCCAATATTAATCTCCAGGTTACATATCTGGCCCCATCCCAATACTAAACTCCAGATCACACATCTCTCCCCATCCCAATATTAATCTACAGGTCACACATCTGTCCCTATCCCAATATTAATTTCCAGATCACACATCTGTCCCCAACGCAATATTAATCCCCAGATCACACATCTGGCCCCATCCCAATATTAATCTCGAGATAAAACATCTATCTCACCCCAATAATAATCTCCAGATCTCACATCTGACCCATTGCAATATTAATCTCGAGATCACACATCTGCTCCCATCCCAATGTTAATCTCCAGTTCACACATCTGTCCCCACCCCAATATTAATCTCCAGATCACACATCTGTCCCCAACCCCAATATTAATCTCCAGATCACACATCTGCTCCCATCCCAATATTAATCTCCAGTTCACACATCTGTCCCCACCCCAATATTAATCTCCAGATCACACATCTGTACTCACCCCAATATTAATCTCCAGAGCACACATCTGGCCCCATCCCGGCATTCATCTCCAGATCTAACATCTATCTCACCCCAATATTAATCTCCAGATCACACATCTGGCCGCATCCCAATATTAATCTCCAGATCACACATCTGTCTCCATTGCAATATGAATCTGCAGGTCACACATCTGTCCCCATCCCAATATTAATCTCCAGGTTACATATCTGGCCCCATTCCAATACTAAACTCCAGGTCACACATCTGGCCCCATCCCAATATTCATCTACAGGTCACACATCTGTCCCTAACCCAATATTAATTTCCAGATCACACATCTGGCCCCAACGCAATATTAATCCCCAGATCACACATCTGGTCCCATCCCAATATTAATCTCTAGATAAAACATCTATCTCACCCCAATAATAATCTCCAGATCTCACATCTGTCCCCATTGAAATATTAATCTCGAGATCACACATCTGTTCCCATCCCAAAGTTAATCTCCAGATCACACATCTGTACTCACCCCAATATTAATCTCCAGATCGCACATCTGTCCCCACCCCAATATTAATCTCCAGATCACACCTCTGTCCCCAACCCAATAGTACTCTCCAGATCACACATCTTTCCCCATTGCAATATTAATCTGCAGGTCACACATCTGTCCCCACCCCAATATTAATCTCCAAATCACACTCTGTCCCCAACCCAATATTAATCTCCAGATCACACATCTGTCCCCAACCCATATTCATCTCCAGATCACACATCTGTCCCCAACCCATATTCATCTCCAGATCACACATCTTTCCCCATTGCAATATTAATCTGCAGGTCACACATCTGTGCCCATCCCAGTATTAATCTCCAGCTCACACATCTGGCTGCACCCCAATATTAATCTCCAAATCACACATCTGGCTGCACCCCAATATTAATCTCCAAATCACACATCTGGCTGCACCCCAATATTAATCTCCAGCTCACACATCTGGCTGCACCCCAATATTAATCTCCAAATCACACATCTGGCTGCACCCCAATATTAATCTCCAGATCACACATCTGGCTGCACCCCAATATTAATCCCCAGAACATCTGAAGAGGAACATCTGAAGAGGAATGTCTTGTGAAAAGGAAGAGGGAAGCTTATGTAGGGATGAGGAAACAAGGTTCAGATGGCTGGATTGAGGGTTACAAGTTAGCAAGGAATGAGCTGAAAAAGGGGCTTAGGAGAGCTAGGGGGGGGACATGAGAAGTCCTTGGCGGGTCGGATCAAGGAAAACCCCAAGGCTTTTCACTCTTATGTGAGGAATAAAAGAATGACCAGGGTGAGGTTAGGGCCGGTCAAGGACAGTAGTGGGAACTTGTGTATGGAGTCAGTAGAGATAGGAGAGGTGATGAATGAATACTTTTCTTCAGTGTTCACCAAGGAGAGGGGCCATGGTTTTGAGAAGAGAAGGTGTTACAGGCTAATAGGCTGGAGGAAATAGTTGTTCGGAGGGAGGATGTACTGGCAGTTTTGAATAAACTGAAGGTCGATAAGTCCCCTGGGCCTGATGAAATATATCCTAGGATTCTTTGGGAGGCAAGGGATGAGATTGCAGAGCCTTTGGCGTTGATCTTTGGGTCCTCACTGTCCACGGGGATGGTGCCAGAGGACTGGAGAGTGGCAAATGTTGTTCCTCTGTTTAAGAAAGGGAATAGAAATGACCCTGGTAATTATAGACCGGTTAGTCTTACTTCGGTGGTTGGTAAATTGATGGAAAAGGTCCTTAGGGATGGGATTTACGACCATTTAGAAAGATGCGGATTAATCCGAGATAGTCAGCACGGATTCGTGAAGGGCAAGTCGTGCCTCACAAATTTGATTGAATTTTTTGAGGAGGTAACTTGTTGATGATGGTAGGGCAGTTGATGTCATATACATGGATTTTAGTAAGGCGTTTGATAAGGTCCCCCATGGTCGGCTTATGATGAAAGTAAGGAGGTGTGGGATAGAGGGAAAGTTGGCAGATTAGATAGGTAACTGGCTATCTGATCGAAGACAGAGGGTGTGGTGGATGGAAAATTTTCGGACTGGAGGCAGGTTGCTAGCGGAGTGCCACAGGGATCAGTGCTTGGTCCTCTGCTCTTTGTGATTTTTATTAATGACTTAGAGGAGGGGGCTGAAGGGTGGATCAGTAAATTTGCTGATGACACCAAGATTGGTGGAGTAGTGGATGAGGTGGAGGGCTGTTGTAGGCTGCAAAGAGACATAGATAGGATGCAAAGCTGGGCTGGAAAATGGCAAATGGAGTTTAACCCTGATAAATGTGAGGTGATTCATTTTGGTAGGACTAATTTAAATGTGGATTACAGGGTCAAAGGTAGGGTTCTGAAGACTGTGGAGGAACAGAGAGATCTTGGGGTTCATATCCACAGATCTCTAAAGGTTGCCACTCAAGTGGATAGAGCTGTGAAGAAGGCCTATAGTGTGTTAGCTTTTATTAACAGGGGGTTGGAGTTCAAGAGCCGTGGGGTTATGCTGCAACTGTACAGGACCTTGGTGAGACCACATTTGGAATATAGTGTGCAGTTCTGGTCGCCTCACTATAAGAAGGATGTGGAAGCGCTGGAAAGAGTGCAGAGGAGATTTACCAGGATGCTGCCTAGTTTGGAGGATAGGTCTTATGAGGAAAGGTTGAGGGAGCTAGGGCTGTTCTCTCTGGAGCGGAGGAGGCTGAGGGGAGACTTAATAGAGGTTTATAAAATGATGAAGGGGATAGATCGAGTGAACGTTCAAAGACTATTCCCTCGGGTGGATGGAGCTATTACAAGGGGGCATAACTATAGCGTTCATGGTGGGAGATATAGGAAGGATACCAGAGGTAGGTTCTTTACGCAGAGTGGTTGGGGTGTGGAATGGACTGCCTGCAGTGATAGTGGAGTCAGACACTTTAGGAACATTTAAGCAGTTATTGGATAGGCACATGGAGCACACCAGGATGATAGGGAGTGGGATAGCTTGATCTTGGTTTCAAGATAAAGCTCGGCACAACATCGTTGTTCCGAAGGGCCTGTTCTGTGCTGTACTGTTCTATGTTCTGTGTCTACACCAGCTCTCCAATTGAGCATCATGACTAGTGCCATTCCCTGCCTTTTCCCCATACCCTTGCAAGTCATTGAATAGAAACAATCATCTGATGGCCTTCCTGAATGTCTCAATTGAACCTGCCTCCACCACAGTTCCAGGAAGTCCATTCCAAAGCCAAACAACTCATTGTGTAAAGAAGAGTTTTTCCACATCACATTTCCTTCCTTTGCAGATCCTTTTAATTCTGTCCCCTCTCATTCTTGAGTCCATTATGAGAACAGCTTTTCACCATCTATCCTGGTCAGCCACCTCATGACTTTGAACATCTCTATCAAATCACATCTTAGTTTTGTTCTTTCCAAGGAGAAAAATCTCAACCTTCACAATCTACCCTCATAATTGAAGTTTCTCATCCCTGAAAACACTCTTGGAAACCCCTTTTGCACTCCAATGCATTCACATCCTTCCTATGATGTGGCACTGTACACAATATTCCAGCTGAAATCCAACTGCTCTTGTATAAGTTCAGCATAACCTCCTTGCTCTTGCAATCTACGCCCCTATGCGGTTGCAGGTCTGCAATATAATTGCACAAAGGTAGGAGGCAAGTCATAACTTTGGATGGAACATAAAATTTAGCAAAGAATGACTAAAAGATTGATAAAGAGCAAATAGTAAGAGTTTCTATAGATACTCTCAGGATAAGTTAATCCGAGACAAAGATTATTTTATTCATTAATGGGATGAGTGTCTGTGACAAGACCAGCATTTATTGCCCATCCCTAGTTGCCCTTGAGAAGACGGCAGTGATCTGCCTTCTTGAACTGCTGCAGTCCCCAAGGTGTAGGTACACCCACAGTGCTGTTGGGGAGGGAGCTCCATGGTTTTGACCGAGCAACAGTGAAGAAACTGCGATATACTTCCAAGTCAAGATGGTGAGTGGCATTAAGGGGAACTTGGCGCTGGTGTTCTCGGGTATCTGCTCCTCTTCCAGATGGTAGTGGGTTTGGAAGGTGCTGCCTAAGGAATCTTGGAGCGTTCCTGCAGTGCACTTTGTAGACGGTACAAATGGCTGCCACTGCTTGTCAGTGGTGGAGGGATTGAATGTTTGTGGAACGGGTAGCTATCAAGCAGGCACACTCATCCAGGCAAGTGGAAAGTATTCTATTAGACCCATGATGTGTCTTGTAAATGGTGAACAGGCTTTCAGGAATCAGGGAGGTGGGTTACTGATTACAGAATTCCTAGTTTTGAGTTTTTATTCATTCGTTCATGGGACATGGGTGTCACTGGCTGGCCAACGTTTATTGCCCGTTCCTAGTTGCCCTTGAGAAGATGGTAGTGAGCTGCCTTCTTGAATCGCTGCAGTCCACGTGCTGTGGGTTGATGCATGATGCCATGAGGGAGGGAATTCCAGGATTTTGACCCAGTGGCTGCGAAGGAATGGTGATATATTTCCAAGTCAAGATGGTGAGTGGCTTGGAGGGGAACCTGCAGGTACTGGTGTTCCCATGTATCTGCTGCCCTTGTTCTTCTAGATGGAAGTGGTCCTGGATTTGGAAGGTGCGGCCTAAGGATCTTTGGTGAATTTCTGCACTGCATCTTGTAGATAGTACACACTGCTGCTACTACTGAGTGTCAGTAGTGGCGGGATTAAATGTTTGTGGATGTGGTGCCAATCAAGCGGGCTGCTTTGTCCCGGATGGTGTCAAGCTTCTTGAATGTTGTTGGAGCTGCACCCATCCAGGCAAGTGGGGAGTATTCCATCACATTCCTGACTTCTGCTTTGTAGATGGTGGATAGGCTTTGGGGAGTCAGGTGAGTTACTCGTCACTGTATTCCTAGCCTCTGGCCTGCTTTTGTAGCCGCTTTACATGGTGAGTCCATTTGTGTTTCAGGTCAATGGTAACCCCAAGTATGTTGGCAGTTCGTGATTCTATGATAGCAACACAATTGAATGTCAAGGGATGGTGTTTAGATTGTCTCTTATTGGTGATGGTCATTGCCAGGCATTTGTGTGGCACGACTGTTACTTGCCACTTGACAGCCCAAGCCTGGATATTGCCCAGATCTTGTTGCATTTGAACACGGACTGCTTCAGTATCACAGTAGCCGCAGTATGTCTGTAATTTTACTGATGATCACGAGTAGATTGATGGAGCAGTAATTGGCTGGGTTGGATTTATCCTGTTTCTGGAGGAGGCCAAATGGATCATCCACTTGGCCTTTCTGGCTGAAGGTTGTTGTGAATGTTTCAGCTTTTCTTTTGCACTGATGTGCTGGGCTCCCCCATCATTTAGGATGGATATATTTATGGAGCCTCCACTTCCAGTGAATTGTCCACCACCATTCACTGCTGGATGTGGCAGGACAGCAGAGCTTAGATCTGATCCATTGGTTGTGGGATTGTTCAGCTCGGTCAATGACTTGCTGCTTATGCTGTTTGGCACTCAAGTAGAACTGCTTTGGAGCTTCACCAGATTAACACCTCATTGAACCTTTGTGTTTTCTTTGTAGCTGTTGAATACAATGAGTGGCTTGCCAGGTCATTTCAGTGGGCATTGAAGAGTCAACCACATTGCTGTGGATCTGGAGTCACATGGAGGGCAGACCAGGTAACGACAGCAGGTTTTCTTCCTTAAAAGGAAGTTAGATGGGTTTTTACGATAATCATTTCACGGTCATCATTAGTCTTTAATTCCAGACAATTTATTCAATTTTTAAAATTCCACCATCTGCTATGATGGGATTTGAACCCGGGTCCCCAGAGCATTATCCTGGGTCTCTGGATTACTAGTCAAGCAACAATACCACTACACCACTACCACCTAGCAGATGAATTGGACAGGTATTGTGCATCATTCTGCACTATAGAGGATACAAGTTACATTGCAGCATTAACTGTCGATCAGGAAATTAAAGGCAGGGAGAATATGGGAAAATTACAATCACCAGGGAAGTGGCACTGAGCAAATTGTTAGGTCTGTGGGCTGCTGACAAGTCCCCAGGTCCTGATGGACTTCATCCTAGGGTTAAAAGAAGTGATGCATTGGTTTTAAGTTTCCAAAATTCCCTAGATCCAGGGAAGGTTACATTGGTTTGGAAAATAGCAAATGTAACACTTTTATTCTAAAAGGAAAGGAGGCAGAAACCAGGAAACTACAGTCCAGTCAGCTTTATAGCTGCCTTGGGGAAAATGTTCGAAGCCATTATTAAGATGTTATTGCAAGGTACCTGGAAAAATTCAAGGCAATCAGGCAGAATCAAAGGAAATCATGTTTAACCACTTCTTTGAAAGGCTCAAATGCTGTAGACAAAGGGGGTGTACTGCACCAAAAACCCCTCTCAGCTAGAAATGGAACAATTGTCATTCAAACAGAGCACTGATCAGCAGCAACATCTCATTGATCGAACTGTCTGTGCTGCCAAAATTAGAAGTCAATGTGATTTAAACCACCAGATTCAGTAATCTATCTTTTTCCTGTATTATGTATTGATCCACAATGACAAGAGCAGAGGTATTGGTTCATTTTCCAAACTCAGTTTCCACTGCACCAAGGTCCATTTTATCAATTGAGCTACAATAATTTTGACTTCAAGGTACATGATCTGATGTTTTGTTTTGAAACAATTGAAGGTAAACGCAAGCTGCGTACTAATAATGTGAGCAGCAGTAAACTGGAATAGGAACCTCAGTCAAAGATCACTCCAAATTAATTACCGAGTTGGTTCAAGGTGCACATCCACACCAAGATGGCCAGATTACTGTCATCAATTTAAATTCATTTTAAATGAGCAATACTGCCAATGACAACGTCTATACCCCATTCCTAAGCTTACTAGGTCACTTCAGAAGGCACTTACAAGTGAATCATATTCCTAGAATACTTCAGTCAAATATGAGATAGACTACGTAAGGGCAGCAGAGTTCCTCCCACCAGAAAAATAATACTGCAGAAAAATAAAAGCAAAATACTGTGGATGCTGGAAATCGTAAATAAAAACAAAAAATGCTGGAAAAACAGGGACCGCTCTATCGAATTAGATAGCAAATGTAACTCCTTTATTCAAAAAGGAGGGAGACAGAAAGCAGGAATCTACAGGCCAGTTAGCTTAATGTCTATCATACGAAAATGTTTGAAGCTATTATTAAAGATGTTATAGCAGGGAACTTGAAAAAATTCAGGGTAATCAGGCAGAGTCAACATTGTTTTGTGCAAAGGAAATCATGTTTAACCCATTTATTGGAGTTCTTTGAAGGAATCATGTGTTGTGGATAAAGGGGAGCCAGTGGATATACAATACTTAGATTGCCAGAAAGCATTTGATTTGATTTGTCACATGTATTAGCGTACAGTGAAAAGTATTGTTTCTTGCACGCTATACAGACAAAGTATACCATACTTAGAGAAGGAGAGTGCGTAGAATGTAGTGTTACAGTCATAGCAAGGGTATAGAGAAAGATCAACTTAATATGATGTAGGTCCATTCACAAACTTTGGAACCAGTGACCATAATCCCATTAGTTTTAAGATAGCTATGGAGAATGATAGCTCTGGCCTAAAAGTTAAAATTCTAAATTGGGGCAAGGCCAATTTTGATGGCATCAGACAGGAACTTTCAAAAGTTGATTGGAGGGGGTCTGTTGGCAGGCAAAGGGACATCTGGTAAGTGGGAGGCTTTTAAAAGTGTGTTAACCAGGGTTCAGGGTAAGCACATTCCTCTTAAGAGTGAAGGGCAAGGCTGGTAGACGTAGGGAACCCTGGATGACTCAGGATGTTGAGGCCCTGGTCAAGAAGAAGGACAGTAAAAAGTCTCACAAAACCAGGTTAAAGTCCAACAGGTTTATTTGGTAGCAAATACCATAAGCTTTCGGAGCGCTGCCCCTTCGTCAGATGGAGTGAAAATCTGTTCTCCAACAGTGCACAGAGACACAGAAATCAAGTTACAGAATACTAATTAGAATGCAAATCTCTGCAGCCAGCCAGGTCTTAAAGGTACAGATAATGTGGGTGGAGGGAACATTAAACACAGGTTAAAGAGATGTGTATTGTCTCCAGACAGAACAGCTAGTAAGATTCTGCAAGATCAGGGGGAAAGCTGTGGGGGTTACTGATAATGTGACATAAATCCAACATCCCGGTTTAGGCCGTCCTCATGTGTGCGGAACTTGGCTATCAGTTTCTGCTCAGCGACTCTGCGCTGTCGTGTGTCGTGAAGGCCGCCTTGGAGAACGCTTACCTGAAGATCCAAGGCTGAATGCCCATGACTGCTGAAGTGCTCCCCCACAGGAAGAGAACAGTCTTGCCTGGTGATTGTCGAGCGGTGTTCATTCATCTGTTGTCGTAGCGTCTGCATGGTTTCCCCAATGTACCATGCCTCGGGGCATTCAGGTTGAATGAACACCGCTCGACAATCACCAGGCAAGACTGTTCTCTTCCTGTGGGGGAGCACTTCAGCAGTCACGGGCATTCAGCCTTGGATCTTCAGGTAAGCGTTCTCCAAGGCGGCCTTCACGACACACGACAGCGCAGAGTCGCTGAGCAGAAACTGATAGCCAAGTTCCGCACACGAGGACGGCCTAAACCGGGATGTTGGATTTATGTCACATTATCAGTAACCCCCACAGCTTTCCCCCTGATCTTGCAGAATCTTACCAGCTGTTCTGTCTGGAGACAATACACATCTCTTTAACCTGTGTTTAATGTTCCCGATGTGGAGATGCCGGCGTTGGACTGGGGTAAACACAGTAAGAAGTTTAACAACACCAGGTTAAAGTCCAACAGGTTTATTTGGTAGCAAAAGCCACACAAGCTTTCGGAGCTCTAAGCCCCTTCTTCAGGTGAGTGGGAATTCTGTTCACAAACAGAGCTTATAAAGACACAGACTCAATTTACATGAATAATGGTTGGAATGCGAATACTTACAACTAATCATGATTAGTTGTAAGTATTCGCATTCCAACCATTATTCATGTAAATTGAGTCTGTGTCTTTATATGCTCTGTTTTTGAACAGAATTCCCACTCACCTGAAGAAGGGGCTTAGAGCTCCGAAAGCTTGTGTGGCTTTTGCTACCAAATAAACCTGTTGGACTTTAACCTGGTGTTGTTAAACTTTTTAATGTTCCCTCCACCCACATTATCTATACCTTTAAGACCTGGCTGGCTGTAGAGATTTGCATTCTAATTAGTATTCTGTAACTTGATTTCTGTGTCTCTGTGCACTGTTGGAGAACAGATTTTCACTCCATCTGACGAAGGGGCAGCGCTCCGAAAGCTTATGGTATTTGCTACCAAATAAACCTGTTGGACTTTAACCTGGTGTTGTGAGACTTCTTACTGTGCTTACCCCAGCCCAACGTCGGCATCTCACATCAAGAAGAAGGAAGCACATGACGTGCATAGGCAGCTGGGATCAAGTGGATCCCTTGAAGAGTATAGAGGGTGTTGGAAAAGAGTTAAGAGCGAAATCAGGAGGGCAAAAAGGGGACACGAGATTGTTTTGGCAGATAAGGCAAAGGAGAATCCAAAGAGCTTCTACAAATACAAAAAGGGCAAAAGAGTAACAAGGGAGAGAGTAGGGCCTCTTAAGGATCAACAAGGTCACCTATGTGCGGATCCACAAGAGGTGGGTGAGATTCTAAATGAATATTTCTCATCAGTATTTACTGTTGAGAAAATCATGGATATTTGGGAACTTGAACATAGAACATAGAACAGTACAGTACAGAACAGGCCCTTCGGCCCACGATGTTGTGCCGACCTTCATCTGAAACCAAGATCAAGCTATCCTCCTCCCTACCATCCTGGTGTGCTCCATGTGCCTATCCAATAACCGCTTAAATGTTCCTAAAGTGTCTGACTCCACTATCACTGCAGGCAGTCCATTCCACACCCCAACCACTCTCTGCGTGAAGAACCTACCTCTGATATCCTTCCTATATCTCCCACCATGAACCCTATAGTTATGCCCCCTTGTAATAGCTCCATCCACCCGAGGAAATAGTCTTTGAACGTTCACTCGATCTATCCCCTTCATCATTTTATAAACCTCTATTAAGTCTCCCCTCAATCTCCTCCGCTCCAGAGAGAACAGCCCCAGCTCCCTCAACCTTTCCTCATAAGACCGACACTCCAAACCAGGCAGCATCCTGGTAAATCTCCTCTGCACTCTTTCCAGCGCTTCCACATCCTTCTTATAGTGAGGTGACCAGAACTGCACGCAATATTCCAAATGCGGTCTCACCAAGGTCCTGTACAGTTGCAGCATAACCCCACAGCTCTTAAACTCCAACCCCCTGTTAATAAAAGCTAACACACTATAGGCCTTCTTCACAGCTCTATCCACTTGAGTGGCAACCTTTAGAGATCTGTGGATATGGACCCCAAGATCTCTCTGTTCCTCCACAGTCTTCAGAACCCTACCTTTGACCCTGTAATCCACATTTAAATTTGTCCTACCAAAATGAATCACCTCACATTTATCAGGGTTAAACTCCATTTGCCATTTTTCAGCCCAGCTTTGCATCCTATCTATGTCTCTTTGCAGCCTACAACACCCCTCCACCTCATCCACTACTCCACCAATCTTGGTGTCATCAGCAAATTTACTGATCCACCCTTCAGCCCCCTCCTCTAAGTCATTAATAAAAATCACAAAGAGCAGAGGACCAAGCACCGATCCCTGCGGCACTCCGCGAGCAACTTGCCTCCAGTCTGAAAATTTTCCATCCACCACCACCCTCTGTCTTCGATCAGATAGCCAGTTACCTATCCAATCGGCCAACTTTCCCTCTATCCCACACCTCCTTACTTTCATCATAAGCCGACCATGGGGGACCTTATCAAACGCCTTACTAAAATCCATGTATATGACATCAACCGCCCTACCTTCATCAACACACCTAGTTACCTCCTCAAAAAATTCTATCAAATTTGTGAGGCACGATTTGCCCTTCACAAATCCGTGCTGACTATCCCGGATTAATCCGCATCTTTCTAAATGGTCGTAAATCCCATCCCTAAGGACCTTTTCCATCAATTTACCAACCACCGAAGTCAGACTAACCGGTCTATAATTACCAGGGTCATTTCTATTCCCTTTCTTAAACAGAGGAACAACATTTGCCACTCTCCAGTCCTCTGGCACCATCCCCGTGGACAGTGAGGACCCAAAGATCAAAGCCAAAGGCTCTGCAATCTCATCCCTCGCCTCCCAAAGAACTTGGGGATATAAATAGTGATATCTTGAGGAGTGTACATATTACAGAGGAGGTGGTGCTGGAATTCTTAAAGCACATCAAGGTAGATAAATCCCCGGGACCTGATGAAGTGTATCCCAGGACATTGTGGGAGGCTAGGGAGGAAATTGCAGGTCCCCCAACAGAGATATTTGAATCATCGATAGTCACGGGTGAGGTGCCTGAAGATTGGAGGGTGGCAAATGTTGTGCCTTTGCTTAAAAAGAGCTGCAGGGAAAAGCCTGGGAACTACAGGCCGGTGAGCCTCACATCTCTAATGGATAACTGGTTAGAAGGTATTTTGAGAGACAGGATCTACAGACGTTTAGAGATGCAAAGACTGATTAGGGACAGTCAGCATGGCTTTGAGAGTGGAAAATCATGTCTCACAAATTTGATCGTGTTTTTGAAGGGGTAACCAAGAAGATAGATCAGGACAGTGCAGTTGATGTTGTCTACATGGACTTTAGCAAAGCCTTTGACAAGGTACCACATGGCAGGTGGTTGCCGAAGGTTAAATCTCACGGGATCCAGGGTGAGCCAAATGGAAACAAAATTGGCTTGATGACAGAAGCCAAAGGGTGGTTGTAGAGGGTTATTTTTCAAACTGGCCTATAACCAGCAGTGTGTCTCAGGGATCAGTGCTGCGCCCATGTTATTTGTCATTTATATCAATGGTTTGCTTGAGAATTTAGGAGGCATGGTTAGTAAGTTTGCAGATGACACCAAGATTGGTGGCATAATGGACAGTGAAGGTTATCTCGGATTGCAACGGGATCTTGATCAATTGGGCCAGTGGGCTGATGAATGGCAGATGGAGTTTAATTTACATAAATGCAAGGTGATGCATTTTGGTAGATCGAACCAGGGCAGGACTTACTCAGTTAATGGTAGGGCGTTGGGGAAGAGTTACAGAACAAAGAGATCTCGGGGTACATGTTCATAGCTCCATGAAAGTGGAATCGCAGGTGGACAGAGTGGTGAAGAAGGCATTTGGCATGCTTGGTTTCATTGGTCAGAACATTTACCAAATATTAACGATAGAGGGTTGGCAGCAGGAGAAATACTTAATACGATTAATGTTACCAGAGAGGCAGTGCTGGGTAGACGAATGGGACTGAAGGTGGACAAGTCTCCGGGTCCGGATGAAATGCATCCCAGGGTATTGAAAGAAATGTCAGAGGTAATAGTGGATGCGTTAGTGATTATTTATCAAAACTCGTTGCATTCTGGGGTAGTGCCGGTTGATTGGAAAACGGCTAATGTTACGCCGCTGTTTAAAAAAGGAAGGAGACAAAAGGCGGGTAACTATAGGCCGGTCAGCTTAACGTCTGTAGTAGGGAAAATGCTGGAATCCATTATTAAAGAGGAGATAGCAGGGCATCTGGATAGAAATGGTTCGATCAATCAGACGCAGCATGGATTCATGAGGGGAAAGTCGTGCTTGACGAACATGTTGGATTTTTATGAAGATGTGACTAGGGCGGTTGATGGAGGAGAACCGGTGGATGCGGTGTTTTTGGATTTCCAAAAGGCGTTTGATAAGGTGCCCCATAAAAGGCTGCTGAAGAGGATTAGGGCACACGGAGTTGGGGGTAGTGTGTCAAAGTGGATTGGGGACTGGCTATCCGACAGGAAGCAAAGAGTCGGAATAAATGGGTGTTTTTCCGGTTGGAGGAAGGTAACTAGTGGCGTGCCGCAGGGATCGGTACTCGCGCCGCAACTGTTTACCATTTATATAGATGATCTGGAGGAGGGGACGGAGTGTAGGGTAACGAAGTTTGCAGACGACACAAAGATAAGTGGAAAAGTGAATCGTGTGGAGGACGGAGAAGATCTGCAGAGAGATTTGGACAGGCTGAGTGAGTGGGCGAGGATATGGCAAATGGAGTATAACGTTGATAAATGCGAGGTTATACACTTTGGAGGAAATAATAACAAATGGGATTACTATCTCAATGGAAACAAATTAAAACATGCTACCGTGCAAAGGGACCTGGGGGTCCTTGTGCAGGTACAACAGGTGATCAAGAAGGCAAATGGGATGTTGGCCTATATCGCGAGGGGGATAGAATATAAAAGCAGGGATGTCTTGATGCACCTGTACAGGGCATTGGTGAGGCCGCAGCTGGAATACTGTGTGCAGTATTGGTCCCCTTATATGAGGGGGGATATATTGGCATTGGAGGGAGTGCAGAGAAGGTTCACCAGGTTGATACCGGAGATGAGGGGTTTGGATTATGAGGAGAGGCTGAGGAGATTGGGTTTGTACTCATTGGAGTTTAGAAGGATGAGGGGGGATCTTATGGAGACTTATAAGATAATGCGGGGGCTGGATAGGGTGGAGGCGGAGAGATTCTTTCCACTTAGTAAGGAAGTTAAAACTAGAGGACACAGCCTCAAAATAAAGGGGGGTCGGTTTAAGACAGAGTTGAGGAGGAACTTCTTCTCCCAGAGGGTGGTGAATCTCTGGAATTCTCTGCCCACTGAGGTGGTGGAGGCTACCTCGCTGAATATGTTTAAAGCGCGGATGGATGGATTCCTGATCGGTAAGGGAATTAAGGGTTATGGGGATCAGGCGGGTAAGTGGTACTGATCCACGTCAGATCAGCCATGATCTTATTGAATGGCGGGGCAGGCTCGAGGGGCTAGATGGCCTACTCCTGCTCCTATTTCTTATGTTCTTATGAATACAGGAGTTGAGATTTCTTGTTGAAGTTGTACAAGACATGAGTAAGGCCACACTTGGAATACTGTGTACAGTTCTGATCACCCTATTATAGAAAGGGTATTATTAAACTAGAAAGAGTGCAGAAGAGATTTACTAGGATGCTACCGGGACTTGACGGTTTGAGTTAAAAGGAGAGGCTGGATAGGTTGGGACTTTTTTTCCCTGGAGTGTAAGAGGCTTAGGGGTGATCTTATGGAGGTATGTAAAATAATGAGGGGCACAGATCAGTTTGATAGTCAATATCCTTTCCCAAAGGTTGGAGAGTCTAAAACTAGAGGGCAGAGGTTGAAGGTGAGAGGGGAGAGATACAAAAAGGTCCAGGGGGGCAATTTTTTCACACAGAGGGTGATGAGTGTCTGTAACAAGCTGCCAGAGGTAGTAGTAGAGGCGGGTATAATTTTGTCTTTTAAAAGCGTTTAGACAGTTACATGGGTAAGATGGGTGTAGAGGGATATGGACCAAGCGCGGGCAATTGGGACTAGCTTAGTTTTATAAAAAGAGGGTCAGCATGGACAAGCTGGGCCAAAGGGCCTGTTGCATGCTGTAAACCACTGACTCAAGCTCTGATGGCAGCAGGGAAGCAGCTGTTCGCGAGTCGGGTGGTACGTGTCCTCAAGGGGCCACATCAAATGTCATTGCAGCAAATAAAAACTCCTGGTGTGCAGGCTAACATCTTGAAGATTAGAGGTTAGGCATAGAACAAAGAACAAAGAACAAAGAACAAAGAACAATACAGCACAGGATCAGGCCCTTCGGCCCTCCAAGCCCGCGCCGCTCCCCGGTCCAGGATTGAATCCTGAATCCAGGATCCCCGCCCAATTTTCCAGCCTATCTACATACCAATATCCTATCCACCGAGCTGTCCCTCACAGCTACGATGCTTTGTTCATTACAACCTATTAACTTACCCCCACCCCCCCATTCCAGACCATGTGATCTCCAGGGAGAGGCGAAAACCCAGAGTGAAAAACCCCAGGGCCAATATGGGGAAAGAAAATCTGGGAAATTCCTCTCCGACCCCCTGAGGCGATCGAAACGAGTCCAGGAGATCACAATGGCCCCGATCGGAAAATGCTTCCCAACCCTAGTCATTTCCACTTCCACGAACACCATATGAATTCCCTGCCCCCGAGACAGGTTCCCAACTATCCGCAGTCTCACTCTGTACTGGCACCAGCAAGATGATCGTAGAATGAAGCCTTGAAACGAGAAACCAGGAACAATTAGCCCGCGCCGCTCCCTGGTCCAAACTAGACCACTCTTTTGTATCCCTCCATTCCCACTCCGTTCATATAGCTGTCTAGATAAGTCTTAAACGTTCCCAGTGTGTCCGCCTCCACCACCTTGCCCGGCAACACATTCCAGGCCCCCACGACCCTCTGTGTGAAATATGTCCTTCTGATATCTGTGTTAAACCTCCCCCCCTTCACCTTGAACCTATGACCCCTCGTGAACGTCACCACCGACCCGGGGAAAAGCTTCCCACCGTTCACCCTATCTATGCCTTTCATAATTTTATACACCTCTATTAAGCATAGATGGCCTTCTCCTGTTTGGCAGAATGTTAAAAGTGGTGAGCTACAGAGATCAGTGCTGAGACGTCAACTTTATGCAATTTATGTAAATGACTTGGATGAAGGGACTGCAGGCATGGTTGCTAAATTTGATGACGACAAAAATAGGCAGGAAAAACAAAAAAAGCTTATTATCTAAATGATGAGAGATTGCAGAGCTTTTGTTTTTATTCATTCATGGAATTTGGGTGTCGCTGGCTTGGCCAGCATTTATTACCCATCCCTATTTGCCTTCGAGAAGATGGTGGTGAGTTGTCTTCGTGAATCGCTGCAGTCCACGTACTGTGGGTTGGCCCACATTGCCGTTACGGAGGGAATTCCAGGATTTTGACCCTGCGACCACGAAGGAAAAGTGATATATTTCCAAGTCAGGATGGTGAGTGACTTGGAGGAGAACTTGCAGGTGATGGTGTTCCCATGTATCTATTGCTCTTGTTCTTCCAGATGGAAATGGTTGTGGGTTTGGGAGGTGCTGTCTGTTGCTTTTGGCAAATTGCTGCAGTGCATCTTGTAGATAGTAGCAGCAGTGTGTACTGAGTGTAAGTAGTGGATGTTTGCTCTGCTAATCAAGCGGGCTGCTTTGTCCTGGATAGTGTCAAGCTTCTTGAGTGTTGGAGCTGCACCAATCCAGGCAAGTGGGGCATAGAACAAAGAACAAAGAAAATTACAGAACAGGAACAGGCCCTTCAGCTCTCCAAGCCTGCACCGACTTAACTAAAATCCCCTACCCTTCCGGGAACCATATCCCTCTATTCCCATCCTATTCATGTACTTGTCAAGACACCCCTTAGAAGTCACTACCATATGCGCTTCCACTACCTGCCCCGGCAACAAGTTCCAGGCAACCACTACACACTGTGTAAAAAATCTGCCTTATACATACATCTCCTTTAAACCTTGTACCTCGCACCTTAAACCTGTGCCCCCTAGTAATTGACTCTTCCACCCTGGGAAAAAGCTTCTGACTATCCACTCTGTCCATGCCTCTCATAATCTTGTAGACTTCTACCAGGTCTCCCCTCAACCTCCGTCACACCAGTGAGAACAAACCAAGTTTCTCCAACCTCTCCTCATAGCTAATACCCTCCATACCAGGCAACATCCTGGTAAATCACTTCTGTACCCTCTCCAAAGCCTCCACATCGTTCTGGTCGTGTGGCGACCAGAATTGAACATTATATTCCAAGTGTGGCCTAACTAAGGTTCTATAAAGAACATAAGAACTAGGACCAAGAGTAGGCCATCTGGCCCCTCGAGCCTGCTCTGCCATTCAATAAGATCATGGCTGATCTTTTTGTGGACTCAGCTCCACTTACCCGACTGTTCACCATAACCCTTAATTCCTTTCCTGTTCAAAAATTTATCTATCCTTGCCTTAAAAACATTCAATGAGGTAGCCTCAACTGCTTCACTGGGCAGGGAATTCCATAGATTCACAACATAAGAACACAAGAACATAAATAGGAGCAGGAGTAGGCCATCTAGCCCCTCGAGCCTGCCCCGCCAATCAATAAGATCATGGCTGATCTGAAGTGGATCAGTTCCACTTACCCGCCTGATCCCTATAACCTCTAATTCCCTTACCGATCAGGAATCCATCTATCCGTGATTTAAACATATTCAACGAGGTAGCCTCCACCACTTCAGTGGGCAGAGAATTCTAGAGATTCACCACCCTCAGAGAAGAAGTTCCTCCTCAACTCTGTCCTAAACCGACCCCCTTTATTTTGAGGCTGTGCCCTCTAGTTCTAGTTTCCTTTCTAAGTGGAAAGAATCTCTCCACCTCTACCCTATCCAGCCCCTTCATTATCTTATAGGTCTCTATAAGATCCCCCCTCAGCCTTCTAAATTCCAACGAATACAACCCTTTGTGTGAAGAAGTTCCTCCTCAACTCAGTCCTAAATCTGCTTCCTCTTATTTTGAGGCTATGCCCCCCTAGTTCTAGTTTCACCCACCAGTGCAAAAAACTTCCCTTCTTCTATCTTATCTATTCCCTTCATTATCTTATGTTTCTATAAGATCTCCCCTCACTCTTCTGAATTCCAGAGTATCGCCCCAGTCTACTCAGTCTCTCCTCATAAGCCAACCCTCTCAACTCCAGAAGCAACCTAGTGAATCTCCTCTGCACCCCCTCCAGTGCCAGTATATCTTTTCTCAAGTAAGGAGACCAAAACTGTACACAGTACTCCAGGTGTGGCCTCACCAGCACCTTATACAGCTGCAACATAATCTCACTGTTTTTAAACTCCATCCCTCTAGCAATGAAGGACAAAATTCCACTTGCCTTCTTAATTACCAGCTGCACCTGCAAACCAACTCCTTGAGATTCCTGCACGAGGACACCCAGGTCCCTCTGCACAGCAGCATGCTGCAATTTTTTACCATTTAAATAATAGTCCATTTTGCTGTTATTCCTACCAAAATGGATGACCTCACATTTACCAACATTGTACTCCATCTACCAGACCCTCACCCACTCACTTAGATTATCTATATCCCTTTGCAGACTTTCAGCATCCTCTGCACATTTTGCTCTTCCACCCATCTTAGTCTCATCTGCGAATTTTGACACACTACACTTGGTCCCCAACTCCAAATCCTCTATGTAAATCGTAAACAATTGCGGTCCCAACACTGATCCCTGAGGCACACCACTAGTCACTGATCGCCAACCAGAAAAACACCCAGTTACCCCCACTCTTTGCTTTGTTAGTTAGCCAATCCTCTATCCATGCTAATACATTACCCATAACACCGTGCACCTTTATCTTATGTAGCAGTCTTTGGTGCGGCATCTTGTCAAATGCCTTCTGGAAATCCAGATACACCACATCCACAGGTTCCCCATTGTCCACTGCACATGTAATGTTCTCAAAGAATTCCACCAAATTAGTCAAACATGACCTTCATGAACCCATGCTGCATCTTACCAATGGGACAATTTATATTCAGATATTTCGCTATTCCTTGATGATAGATTCAAGCATTTTCCATACAGAAGTTAAGCTAACCGGCCTATAGTTACCTGCCTTTTGTCTACCTCCTTTTTTAAACATTTGCTGTTTTCCAATCTGCGGGAACCACCCCAGAGTCCAGCGAATTTTGGTAAATTACCACTAGTGCATTTACTATTTCTCCCACCATCTCTTTTAGTACCCTGGGATGCATTCCATCAGGACCAGGAGACTGGTCTACCTTTAGCCCCATTAACTTGCCCAACACTACCTCTTTCGTGATAATGAAAGTTTCTGGGTTCTCACCTGCCACAGCTTTCCTGTCATCAATTTTTGGCATGTTACTTGCGTCTTCCACTGTGAAGACCAACACAAAAGCTGCAACCTGACCTGCCAATTTTTAAACTCAGTACCACAGCCGATGAAGGCAAGCATGCTGTATGCCTTCTTGACTACCTTGTCCACCTGCACTGCCACTTTCAGTGACCTGTACACCCAGATCCCTTTGCCTATCAATACTCTTAAGGGTTCTGCCATTTACTGTATATTTCCTATCTGTATTAGACGTTCCAAAATGCATTACCTCACATTTGTCCGGATTAAACTCCATCTGCCATCTCTCCGCCCAAGTCTCCAACTGATCTATATCCTGGTGTATCCTCTGATGGTCCTCATCGCTATCCCCCGCAAATCCACCAACCTTTGTGTCGTCCGCAAACTTACGAATCAATCCAGTTACATTTTCCTCCAAATCATTTATATATATTACAAACAGCAAAAGTCCCAGCATTGATCCCTGAGGAACACCACTTGTCACAGCCCTCCATTCAGAAACGCACTCTTCCACTGCTACCCTCTGTCTTCTTTGACCCAGCCAGTTTGTATCCACCTTGCCAGTTCACCTCTGAACCCATGCAACTTCATCTTCTGCACCAGTCTGCCATGAGGAACCTTGTCAAAGGCCTTACTGAAGTCCATGTAAACAACATCCACTGCCCTACCCTCATCAATCATCTTCGTCACTTCCTCAAAAAACTCGATCAAGTTCGTGAGACACGACCTCCCCTTCACAAAACCATGTTGCCTCTCACTAATACGTCCACTTATTTCCAAGTGGGAATAAAGCCCGTCTCAAAGAACAAAGAACAGTACAGCACAGGAAACAGGCCCTTCGGCCCTCCAAGCCTGTGCCGCTCATTGGTCCAACTAGACCAATCGTTTATATCCCTCCATTCCCAGGCTGCTCATGTGACTATCCAGGTAAGTCTTAAACGATGTCAGCGTGCCTGCCTCCACCACCCTACTTGGCAGCGCATTCCAGGCCCCCACCACCCTCTGTGTAAAAAACATCCCTTTGATGTCTGAGTTATACTTCGCCCCTCTCAGCTTGAGCCCGTGACCCCTCGTGATCGTCACCTCCGACCTGGGAAAAAGCTTCCCACTGTTCACCCTATCTATCCCCTTCATAATCTTGTACACCTCTATTAGATCTCCCCTCATTCTCCATCTTTCCAGGGAGAACAACCCCAGTTTACCCAATCTCTCCTCATAGCTAAGACCCTCCATACCAGGCAACATCCTGGTAAACCTTCTCTGCACTCTCTCTAACGCCTCCACGTCCTTCTGGTAGTGCGGCGACCAGAACTGGACGCAGTACTCCAAATGTGGCCTAACCAGTGTTCTATACAGCTGCATCATCAGACTCCAGCTTTTATACTCTATACCCCGTCCTATAAAGGCAAGCATACCATATGCCTTCTGCACCACCTTCTCCACCTGTGTTGCCACCTTCAAGGATTTGTGGACTTGCACACCTAGGTCCTTCTGTGTTTCTATACTCCTGATGACTCTGCCATTTATTGTATAACTCCTCCCTACATTATTTCTTCCAAAATGCATCACTTCGCATTTATCCGGATTAAATTCCATCTGCCACCTCTCCGCCCAATTTTCCAGCCTATCTATATCCTGCTGTATTGCCCGACAATGCTCTTCACTATCCGCAAGTCCAGCCATCTATGGTACACCTTGGTATGGCTCCTGCTCTGCCCAAGACCGCAAGGAACTATAAAAGGTCATGCATGTAACTCAATCCATCTCGCAAACCAGCCTCCCAACCATTGACTCTGTCTACACTTCCCACTGCCCCGGCAAAGCAGCCAGCATAATCAAAGACCCCACACACCCGGACATTCTCTCTTCCACCTTCTTCCTTCGGGAAAAAGATACAGAAGTCTGAGGTCACGTACCAACCGACTCAAGAACAGCTTCTTCCCTGCTGCTGTTAGACTTTTGAATGGACTTACCTTGCATCAAGTTGATCTTTCTCTACACCCTAGCTATGACTGTAACACTACATTCTGCACTCTCTCGTTTCCTTCTCTATGCATAGCATGCAAGAAACATACTTTTCACTGTATGTTAATGTGACAATAATAAATCAAATAAATCAAATCAAATGATGCTTGAAGTACACCATTAGTCACTGATTGTCAACCAGAAAAACAACCATTTACTCCCACTCTTTGCTTTTTGTTCGTTAACCAATCCTCTATCCATGCTAATACATTACCCGTAACACCGTGCACCTTTATCTTATGTAGCAGCCTTTGGTGCGGCACCTTGTCAAATGTCTTCTGGAAATCCAGATACGCCACATCCACAGGTTCCCCATTGCCCACTGCACACGAAATGTTCTCAAAGAATTCCACCAAATTAGTCAAACATGACCTGCCCTTCATGAACCCATGCTACACTTTCCCAATGGGACAATTTATATCCAGATGTTTCGCTATTTCTTCCTTGTTGATAGATTCAAGCATTTTCCCTACTACAGAAGTTAAGCTAACCGGCCTATAGTTACCTGCCTTTTGTCTACCTCCTTTTTAAAACAGTGGCGTCACATTTGCTGTTTTCCAATCTGCGGGAACCACCCCAGAGTCCAGCGAATTTTGGTAAATTACCACTAATGCATTTGCTATTTCCCCCGCCATCTCTTTTAGTACCCTGGGACACATTCCATCAGGACCAGGAGACTTGTCTACCTTTAGCCCCATTAACTTGCCCAACACTACCTCTTTCGCGATGATGATAGCTTCTAGGTCCTCACCTGCCATAGCTTTCCTGTCATCAATTTTTGGCATGTTATTTGCGTCTTCCACTGTGAAGACCAGCACAAAATACCAGTTCAATGCCTCAGCCATTTTCCCATTTCCAATTATTACATCCTCCTTCTTGTCCTCTGAAGGACCAATGTTTACTTTAGCCACTTTTTCATTTTATATATTTGTAAAAACTTTTGCTATCTGTTTTTATATTCTGAGCTAGTTTACTCCCATAATTCAACTTACTTTTATTTATAGCTTTTTTCGTGGCTTTCTGTTGACCTTTAAAGATTTCCCAATCTTCCAGTTTCCCACTAATCTTTGCCACTTTGTATGCCTTTTCTTTCAATTTGATACCCTCCTTTATTTCCTTAGATATCCATGGCTGATTATCTATTTTTCTACAGTCCTTCCTCATCACTGGTATATACTTCTGCTGAGCACTGTGAAAAATCGCTTTGAAAGTCCTCCACTGTTCCTCAATTGTCCCACCATAAAGTTTTTGCTCCCAGTCTACCTTAGCCAACTCCTCCCTCATCCCATTGTAGTCTCCTTTGATTAAGCAGAGGACACTGGTATTGGATTTTACCTTCTCACGCTCCATCAGTATTTTAAATTCAACCATACTGTGCTCACTTCTTCCGAGAGGATCATTAATTATTTCTGTCTCATTACACAGGACCAGATCTAGGATAGCTTGCTCCCTCATTGGTTCCATTACATGCTGTTCAAGGAAGCTATTGCGGATACATTCTATGAACTCCTCCTCAAGGCTGCCTTGACCAGATTGGTTTGACCAATCAACATGTGGATTAAAAGCCCCCATGATAATTGCTGTACCAGTTATTTCTTGCCCCACCGTGATATTATTTGGTGGTCTATAGACTGTGGCCATCAGTGATTTTTTCTCCTTACTATTTCTAATTTCCACCCAAATGGATTCAACCTTTTTTTTTCATAGAACCTATATCATCTCTCACTACTGCCCTTAAATACCAGAGTTACACAACCTCCCTTACCTTCCTGTCTGTCCTTCCGAACAGTCTTGATACCCCTGGACATTTCACTCCCAGTCGTGACCATCCTGCAACCATGTCTCTGTAATGGCCACCAAATCATAATGTGGAGATGCCGGCGTTGGACTGGGGTAAGCACAGTAAGAAGTCTCAACACCAGGTTAAAGTCCAACAGGTTTATTTGGCAGCACAAGCTTTTGGAGCGTTGCCCCTTCATCAGGTGAGTGGGAGTCATGTTCACAAACAACGCATATAAAGACACAAACTCAATTTACAAGATAATGGTTGGAATGCGAGTTTTTACACGTAATCAAGTCTTAAAGGTACAGGCAATGTGAGTGGAGAGAGGGTTAAGCACAGATTAAAGAGATGTGTATTGTCTCCAGACAGGACAGTTAGAGTGATTTTGCAAGCCCAGGCAAGTCGTGGGGGTTACAGAGAGTGTGACATGAACCCAAGATCCCGGTTGAGGCTGTCCTCATGTGTGCAGAACTTGGCTATCAGTTTCTGCTCAGCGATTCTGCGTTATCGTGTGTCGTGAAGGCCGCCTTGGAGAACGCTTACCCGAAGATCAGAGGCTGAATGCCCGTGACTGCTGAAGTGTTCCCCAACTGGAAGGGAACACTCCTGCCTGGTGATTGTCGAGCGGAGTTCATTCATCTGTTGTCGTAGCGTCTGCATGGTCTCCCCAATGCCTCACTAAGGGGGATGAAATAACTCCAAATCTCACTAACTGTCCTGGCTGGAGACAATACACACCTCTTAAACTTGTGCTTGGCCCTCTCTCCACTCACATTGCCTGTACCTTTAAGACTTGATTACCTGTAAAGACTCGCATTCCAACCATTATCTTGTAAATTGAGTTTGTGTCTTTATATGCCCTGTTTGTGAACACAACTCTCGCTCACCTGATGAAGGGGCAACGCTCCGAAAGCTTGTGCTGCCAAATGAACCTGTTGGACTTTAACCTGGTGTTGTGAGACTTCTTATTGTGCTCTCCAAATCATACTCATTCACAATGATTTGTGCCAATTGATTTATCTTGTTTCGGATGCTACGAGCATTCAGATAAAATGCCCTTGTGCTAGTTTTTGTACCTTCTTTTTGAATTCTAACACCTCCATTAATAACATCTCCTGAGTTCTCCTTCCTTTTAACTTTTTCCTGATTTGATATAGTTAGAATGTTCTCCCCAAATGCTAACCTGCTGCTTTGCTCTCTATTTCCTATAATTTTACTCTTCTCTTTCCCCCAATTTGCTCGTTTAAAGTCCTTGTGACCATCCTATTTATCCTTTTCACGAGAACACTGGTCCCAGATCGGTTCAGGTGAAGACCGTCCCAAAGGTACAGATCCTCCTGTTCCAATACTGATGCCAATGCCTCATGAAATGGAACCCCTCTTTCCCGCACCATTCCTTTAGCCACGTGTTAACTTCCCTAATTCTCTCAACCCTATGCCAATTTCCTGTTTTCTCTCTACCTCCCTTTTTTCAAGAGCAGGCTTATATATTACATATATTAGCTACCCTCCAATCTGTAGGAGCCAGTCCAGAGTCCAAACAATTTTGGAAAATGACCACCAATGTATCGACTATTTCCAGGGCCACTTCCTTAAGTACTCTGGGATGAAGATTATCAGGACCTGGAGATTTAGCCGCCTTCAAACCCATCAATTTCCTCAAAACCATTTCTCTACTAAGTGATTTCCTTTGGCTCCTCACTAAAACATGGTTCTCTCAGAACTTCTAGTACATTATTCATGCTTTCCTTTGTGAAGTCTGAAGCGAAGTATGACTTTAGTTCCTCAGCCATTTCTTTATTTCCCGTTATGAATTCTCCTGTTTCTGGCTGTAAGGGGCCTACATTCGCTTTTGTCAGTCTTTTTGTCTTCACATACCTACAGAAACTTTTACAGTCAGTTTTTATGTTCCCCACTACCTTACTTTCATTTTCTGTTTTCTCCTTGGTCCTCCTTCGCTGAATTTTAAATGCTCCCAATCCTCAGGTCTATTGCTTTTCCCTGCCAATTTGCATGCTTCTTCTTTAAGTCTAATACTATCCTTAACTTCTCTTGTAAGCCATAGTAAGCCTTACCACTCTTGAACCAAACTGGAAGAAACAACTTCTAGAGTTCACCTATTCGTTCTTTAAGTGCCTGCCATTGCCTGTCTACTGTCTTTCCTTTCAGTAATGTTTCTCAGCCCATCATGGCCAATTCATGCCTCATATCATCATAGTCACCTTTATTGAGATTCAGCATCCTGGTCTCTCGTGCATCAGTATCCACCTTGACAAAAGATTCTATCATATTATGGTCACTTGTCCCCAAGCCTTCTCAACTACATTACCAAATAATCCTTTCTCATTGCACGATACCCAGTTCAAGATAGTCTGTTCCCTAGTTGGTTCCACAATATATTGGTCCAGAACACCATCCTGAAAACACTCTGGAAATTCCTCCTCTATTGTACTGTGACTAATTTGACTCTCCCAATCTATAATGCAGATTAAAGTCACCCATAATCACAGGTGTTCCTTTAACCCATGCATCTCTAATTTCCTGTCTAATGCTATCCCCAACATTACCACTACAGTTTGGTGGTCTGTATACCACCCCCACATGTTTTGTGCCCCTTGGCGTTTCTTAATTCAACCCATACAGATTCCACATCGTCTGTGCTAATATCTTTCCTCAATATCGTATCAACGTCAACGCGAATTTAGCAAGTTATGGGACCTTATCCAATGACTAGTCATACGATTTAGTAGCCTCAATTCAATTGAAATATACACCAAAGCCATACACTCATCACAGCCAGTTATACTGATGTGAATAGATGAACCAGGCCTATTTCTACTGTGTTTAGCTTGAAGAAAATAGTTTGCCCCAATTATATATTTCAGCAGCCTCCAGATGATAATATTCTATTTCACTCTATGAGTGGAAATCGCTGGTTCATGCCAGAGTACAGTCCGAGAAATGCAGTCAGTGCTTAAATACTTCAGCCAAACGTCCTTTTTTCACATGTAAGTCCAAGTCAAATTAATTGCGAGACGACTGGGGCCAATATCCTGGGGTACAGATTTGCTGGTGCTACAAGGGAGGGTTTAAACTAGATTGGCAGGGGGTGAGATCCTCAGCAGCAGGGAAGCAAATGAGAGGCTGAATAGAGATGCAGCACTCAGCAATGGCAATTTAGGGGGAGATAGTAGCATAGTGTTAATGCCATTAAATGAGTCATCAGGGTCATGAGTCACGAGACCCCCAGGCTAATGCTCTGGGGACATGGGTACAGATCTGATCACAAAAGCTGGTGGAGTTTAAATTCAATTAATTAATCTAGAAATATAAAAAGCTAGTCTCAGTAACTGTGACCATCAAACTACATTCGATTATCATAAAAACCCAATGTGGTTCACTAATGAATGACCTTTAGTGAAAGATATCTGCCGTCCTTATCAGTCTGTCTACACCTAACTCTCGACCCAGAGCCACATAGTTGACTCTTAACTGTCCTCTGAAATGTTCAGTTTAAGGGCAATTAGGGATGGGAAACACATGCTGGCTTTACCAGTGACACCTACATCCCATGAAAGAATAAAGAAAAAGCACCAGCGAGATAGATAACATTGAAATGTGGACTAAGGGAGGCTTGAAGGTCAGAGCAGCAGCAAGACTTTGCCAGCGCCTCCAACTGAGGCAGTGGTGAAAAGAAGTGAACCATCTTGCAGGAATCTGTGAATAACAATGAGGAGCAGGGACCTAAGCAAAATTCCCAATTTAGTAACATAAAGGCCATTTGCTAGAGCACCATTCATAATGAGCTCAATACAAACTGGAGCCAAAATCTTTTATCTCTAATCTTCCATCAATTCATTAAGATGTTTAAGAGGGACAGGTTGCACCTGAACTGGTGGAAACCAATATCCTCGGGGACAGATTTGCTGGTGCTACAAGGGAGGGTTTAAACTAGATTGGCAGGGGGTGGGATCCTCAGCAGCAGGGAAGCAAATGAGAGGCTGAATAGAGATGCAGCACTCAGCAATGGCAAGCTGAATAGATATGATCGGCAGGGAGCAAGGAAAACCTGTTGGATTAAATTGCATCTATTTCAATGCAAGAGGGCTGACAGGTAAGCTTGGTGAACTCAGGGCATGGATAATTATGATTGGGATATTATAGCCATAACTGAAACATGGCTATGGGAGGGAGAGGACTGGCAGCTTAATGTTCCAGGGTACAGGTGCTTTAGGCACGACAGAGGTGGAGGAAAGGGGGGGGTTGCATTTTTGATTAAGGGGAGCATCACGGCAGTTGTCAGAAATGAAATAACTAAAGGATCGAGCAAGGCTTTGTGGGTGAAACTAGGAAATAAGGAGGAGATGGAGAATCCAAAGATCCTCTACAAATACATAAAGGGCAAAAGAGTAACAAGGGAGAGAGTAGGGTCTCTTAAGGATCAACAAGGTCATCTATGTGCGGATCCACAAGAGGTGGGTGAGATCCTAAATGAATATTTCTCATCAGTATTTACTGTTGAGAAAAGCATGGATGTTAGGGAACTTGGGGAATTAAATATTGATGTCTTGAGAGTGTACATATTACAGAGAAGGTGGTGCCGGAAGTCTTAAAGCACATCAAGGTAGATAAATCTGCGGGACCTGATGAAGTGTATCCCAGGACGTTGTGGGAGGCTAGGGAGGAAATTGCGGGTCCCCTAGCCGAGATA
Organism: Mustelus asterias; assembly: GCF_964213995.1. Taxonomy (NCBI): domain Eukaryota; kingdom Metazoa; phylum Chordata; class Chondrichthyes; order Carcharhiniformes; family Triakidae; genus Mustelus; species Mustelus asterias. The sequence continues at coordinate 6,008,860 of NC_135805.1, read as the reverse complement.
TTTGAATCGTCGATAGTCATGGGTGAGGTGCCTGAAGATTGGAGAGTGGCAAATGTTGTGCCTTTATTTAAAAAAAGCTGCAGGGAAAAACCTGGGAACTACAGGCCAGTGAGCCTCACATCTGTGGTGGGCAATTGTTGGAAGGTATTTTGAGAGACAGGATCTACAGGCATTTAAAGATGCAAGGACTGATTAGGGACAGTCAGCATGGCTTTGAGTGGAAAATCATGTCTCACAAATTTGATTGAGTTTTTTGAAGGGGTCACCAAGAAGGTAGATCACGGCAGTGCAGTTGATGTTGTCTACATGGACTTTAGCAAGGCCTTTGACAAGGTATGGCATGGTAGGTTGTTGCATAAAGTTAAATCTCACGGGAGCCAGGGTGAGGTGTCTAAATGGATACAAAATTGGCTTCTTGACAGAAGCCAGAGGGTGGTTGTAGAGAGTTGTTTTTCAAACTGGAGGCCTGTGACCAGCGGTGTGCCTCGGGGATCAGTGCTGGGCCCACTGTTATTTGTCACTTATATTAATGATTTGAATGAGACTATAGGGGGCATGGTTAGTAAGTTTGCAAATGACACCAAGATTGGTGGCATGGTGGACAGTGAAGGTTATCTCCAATTGCAGCGGGATCTTGATCAATTGGGCCAGTGGGCTGACGAATGGCAGATGGAGTTTAATTTAGATAAATGCGAGGTAATGCATTTTGGTAGATTGAACCAGGGCAGGACTTACTCAGTTAATGGTAGGACGTTGGGGAGAGTTACAGAACAAAGAGATCTAGGGGTACATGTTCATAGCTCCTTGAAAGTGGACTCACAGATGGACAGAGTGGTGAAGAAGGCATTCGGCATGCTTGGTTTCATCGGTCAGAACATTGAATACAGGAGTTGGGACGTCTTGTTGAAGTTGTACAAGACATTGGTAAGGCCACACTTGGAATACTGTGTGCAATTCTGGTCACCCTATTATAGAAAGGATATTAAACTAGAAAGAGTGCAGAAAAGATTTACTCAGATGCTACCAGGACTTGACGGATTGAGTTATAAGGAGAGGCTGAATAGACTGGGACTTTTTTCTCTGGAGCGTAGGAGGCTGAGGGGTGACCTTATAGAGGTCTATAAAATAATGAGGGGCATAGACAAGGTAGATAGTCAATATCTTTTCCCAAAGGTAGGGGAGTCTAAAACTAGAGGGCATAGGTTTAAGGTGAAAGGGGAGAGATACAGAAGTGTCCAGAGGGGCAATTATTTCACAGAGGGTGGCGAGTGTCTGGAACAAGCTGCCAGAGGTAGTAGTAGAGGCGGGTGCAATTTTATCTTCTAAAAAGCATTTAGACAGTTACATGGGTACGATGGGTATAGAGGGATATGGGCCAAATGCGGGCAATTGGGATTAGCTTATGGGTTTTAAAAAAAAATAAGGGCGGCACGGACAAGTTGGGCCGAAGGGCCTGTTTCCATGCTGTAAACCTCTATGACTCTATGGTGACCTTATCGGGGTTGTACTATAGGCCCCCAAAATAGTCAACAGGAATTATAAGAACACGGGCGGCACGGTAGCACAGTGGTTAGCACTGCTACTTCACAGCTCCAGGGTCCCGGGTTCGATTCCCGGCTCGGGTCACTGTCTGTGTGGAGTTTGCACATTCTCCTCGTGTCTGCGTGGGTTTCCTCCGGGTGCTCCGGTTTCCTCCCACAGTCCAAAGATGTGCGGGTTAGGTTGATTGGCCAGATTAAAAATTGCCCCTTAGAGTCCTGGGATGTGTAGGTTAGAGGGATTAGCGGGTAAATATGTGGGGTGGGATTGTGGTCGGTGCAGACTCGATGGGCCGAATGGCCTCCTTCTGCACTGTAGGGTTTCTATGATTTCTATGATTCTATGAATTTGCAGGGAGTTTTGGGACACTTGCAGGAGTAATAGGGGATTTTAATTTTCCTAACATAGGCTGGGACTGCCAAGGTATTAAGGGCTGAGATGGGGTGGGATTTGTTAAGTGTGTTCAGGAAAGTTTCCTCAGATACTGTGAGGAGGGTCCTACTCAGGAAAGGGCAAAACCTGACCTACTCTTGGTAAATAGGGCAGGGCTGAGGTGACGGTAGGGGACCACGTTGGAACCAGTGACCATAGTTCTATTAATTTTAAAATAGTTATGGAAAGGGACAAAACTGATCTATCGGTGCAAGTTCTAAATTGGGGCAAGGCAAATTTTGACGGAATTAAACAGGAGCTTGCAAGGGTTAATTGGAGTCACTTGTTTGAGGGCAAAGGTGAAATAGCTCGAGTTCGGGGTGTATATGTTCCTGTTAGGGTGAAGGGCAAGGTTGGCATGAATAGGGAACTCTGGATGACAAAATATTGAGGTCTTGGCCAGGAAAAAGGACAGTAAGAAGTTTAACAACACCAGGTTAAAGTCCAACAGGTTTATTTGGTAGCAAAAGCCACACAAGCTTTCGAGGCTCTGAGCCCCTTCTTCAGGTGAGTGGGAATTCTGTTCACAAACAGAACTTATAAGACACAGACTCAATTTACATGAATAATGGTTGGAATGCGAATACTTACAACTAATCCAGTCTTTAAGAAACAAAACAATGGGAGTGGAGAGAGCATCAAGACAGGCTAAAAAGATGTGTATTGTCTCCAGACAAGACAGCCAGTGAAACTCTGCAGGTCCACGCAACTGTGGGAGTTACAAATAGTGTGACATAAATTCTGATTCTAGGATCGCATGATAAAGACTCAGGAGGAAAAAAGCAGAAATATTTATGTGAAATAGTGTGACATAAACCCAATATCCCGGTTGAGGCCGTCCTTGTGTGTGCGGAACCTGGCTATCAGTTTCTGCTCCGCGACTCTGCGCTGTCGTGTGTCGCGAAGGCCGCCTTGGAGAACGCTTACCCGAATATCAGAGGCCGAATGCCCGTGACCGCTGAAGTGCTCCCCAACAGGAAGAGAACAGTCTTGCCTGGTGATTGTCGAGCGGTGTTCATTCATCCGTTGTCGCAGCGTCTGCATAGTTTCCCCAATGTACCATGCCTCGGGACATCCTTTCTTGCAGCGTATCAGGTAGACAACGTTGGCCGAGTTGCAAGAGTATGTACCGTGTACCTGGTGGATGGTGTTCTCACGTGAGATGATGGCATCTGTGTCGATGATCCGGCACGTCTTGCAGAGGTTGCTGTGGCAGGGTTGTGTGGTGTCGTGGTCACTGTTCTCCTGAAGGCTGGGTAGTTTGCTGCGGACAATGGTCTGTTTGAGGTTGTGCGGTTGTTTGAAGGCAAGAAGTGGGGGTGTGGGGATGGCCTTGGCGAGATGTTCGTCTTCATCAATGACATGTTGAAGGCTCCGGAGGAGATGCCGTAGCTTCTCCGCTCCGGGGAAGTACTGGACAACGAAGGGTACTCTGTCCACTGTGTCCCGTGTTTGTCTTCTGAGGAGGTCGGTGCGGTTTTTCGCTGTGGCGCGTTGGAACTGTTGATCAATGAGTCTAGCGCCATATCCTGTTCTTATGAGGGCATCTTTCAGCGTCTGGAGGTGTCTGTTGCGATCCTCCTCATCCGAGCAGATCCTGTGTATTCGGAGGGCTTGTCCGTAGGGGATGGCTTCTTTAACGTGTTTAGGGTGGAAGCTGGAGAAGTGGAGCATCGTGAGGTTATCCGTGGGCTTGCGGTACAGTGAGGTGCTGAGGTGACCGTCCTTAATGGAGATGCGCGTGTCCAAGAATGCAACCGATTCCGGAGAGTAGTCTATGGTGAGCCTGATGGTGGGATGGAACTTGTTGATGTCATCATACAGCCATGGGGACCAAATTTGCACCTCAATATGCCAACATCTTCATGCACAGGTTCGAACAAGACTTCTTCACCGCACGGGACCTTCAACCGGTGCTATACACTAGATACATCGATGACATTTTCTTCCTTTGGACTCATGGTGAACAATCACTGAAACAACTCTATGATGACATCAACAAGTTCCATCCCACCATCAGGCTCACCATAGACTACTCTCCGGAATCGGTTGCATTCTTGGACACGCGCATCTCCATTAAGGACGGTCACCTCAGCACCTCACTGTACCGCAAGCCCACGGATAACCTCACGATGCTCCACTTCTCCAGCTTCCACCCTAAACACGTTAAAGAAGCCATCCCCTACGGACAAGCCCTCCGAATACACAGGATCTGCTCGGATGAGGAGGATCGCAACAGACACCTCCAGACGCTGAAAGATGCCCTCATAAGAACAGGATATGGCGCTAGACTCATTGATCAACAGTTCCAACGCGCCACAGCGAAAAACCGCACCGACCTCCTCAGAAGACAAACACGGGACACAGTGGACAGAGTACCCTTCGTTGTCCAGTACTTCCCCGGAGCGGAGAAGCTACGGCATCTCCTCCGGAGCCTTCAACATGTCATTGATGAAGACGAACATCTCGCCAAGGCCATCCCCACACCCCCACTTCTTGCCTTCAAACAACCGCACAACCTCAAACAGACCATTGTCCGCAGCAAACTACCCAGCCTTCAGGAGAACAGTGACCACGACACCACACAACCCTGCCACAGCAACCTCTGCAAGACGTGCCGGATCATCGACACAGATGCCATCATCTCACGTGAGAACACCATCCACCAGGTACACGGTACATACTCTTGCAACTCGGCCAACGTTGTCTACCTGATACGCTGCAAGAAAGGATGTCCCGAGGCATGGTACATTGGGGAAACTATGCAGACGCTGCGACAACGGATGAATGAACACCGCTCGACAATCACCAGGCAAGACTGTTCTCTTCCTGTTGGGGAGCACTTCAGCGGTCACGGGCATTCGGCCTCTGATATTCGGGTAAGCGTTCTCCAAGGCGGCCTTCGCGACACACGACAGCGCAGAGTCGCGGAGCAGAAACTGATAGCCAGGTTCCGCACACACAAGGACGGCCTCAACCGGGATATTGGGTTTATGTCACACTATTTCACATAAATATTTCTGCTTTTTTCCTCCTGAGTCTTTATCATGCGATCCTAGAATCAGAATTTATGTCACACTATTTGTAACTCCCACAGTTGCGTGGACCTGCAGAGTTTCACTGGCTGTCTTGTCTGGAGACAATACACATCTTTTTAGCCTGTCTTGATGCTCTCTCCACTCCCATTGTTTTGTTTCTTAAAGACTGGATTAGTTGTAAGTATTCGCATTCCAACCATTATTCATGTAAATTGAGTCTGTGTCTTATAAGTTCTGTTTGTGAACAGAATTCCCACTCACCTGAAGAAGGGGCTCAGAGCCTCGAAAGCTTGTGTGGCTTTTGCTACCAAATAAACCTGTTGGACTTTAACCTGGTGTTGTTAAACTTCTTACTGTGTTTACCCCAGTCCAACGCCGGCATCTCCACATCAGGAAAAAGGAGGCATGGCTCAGGTGCAAGCAGCTGGAATCAAGGGATTCCCTGGAGGGGAATACAGGAGTACAGAGGATATCGGGGATACAGGAATATACTCAAGGAGGAAATTAGGAGGGCATAAAGGGAGCATGAGGTAGCTTTGGCTGAGAGGATTATGGGGAATCCAAAGGGATTCTTGAAGCATATTAAAGGAAAAAGAACTATAGAGAAAATAGGACCCCTTGAGGACCAAAGCGGACATATGTGTGGAACCGCAGGGGATGGTCGAGGTTCTCAATGAATATTTCTCCTCTGTTTACCGTGGAGAAAGACAAGAAGACTTGGAAACCTGGGAAAGTTAGTGGCGATATATTGGGGACAGTTTGCATCACAGTAGGAGGTGATGAACTTATTAAAATGTATGACGGTGGATAAGTGTCCTGGCCCTGACCAGGTGTATCCAAGAACACTATGAGACTAGAGAAGATATTTGCATCATCATTAGCCACGGATGAGGTACCAGAAGACTGGAGGGTGGCAAATGTGCCTTTATTTAAGAAGGGCTGCAAAGAAAAACCTGGGAATTACAGACTGGTAAGCCTAACATCTGTGGTACTTTACTAGAGAGGATTCTGAGGGATAAGATATACAGGCATTTGGAAAGACAGGGTTTGATTAGGAGTAGTCAGCACGGCTTTGTGCACGAGAGATCATGGAGTTCTTTGATGAAATGACCAGGAAGGTTGATGAGGGCAGGGCGGTAAGAATAGTCTATATGGACTTCAGCCTTTGATAAAGTTCCACATGGCAAGCTGCTCTGGAAAGTTAGACTACATGGAATCCAGGGAGAGTTGGCAAATTGGATATACAATTGGCTTGATGGTAGGAAGCAGAGGGTAATGGTGGAAGGATGCTTGTCACACTGGAGGCCTGTGACTAGTGGTATGCTTGGGCTCATTGCTGTTTGTTATCTAGATCAACGATTTGGATCATAATGCACAAGGCATGATCAGAAAGTTTGCAGATGACACTAAAATAGTGAGAAAGGTTATCAAAAATTGCAGCAGGATCTTGATCAGCTAGGGAAGTGGGCTGAGAAATGGCAAATGGAGTTCAATACCGATGAGTGTGAGGTGTTGCATTTTGGAAAGTCAAATCAAGGTAGGACTTTCATAGTGAATAGCAACTTTTTTTTTTATACAGAGGGTGGTAAGTATGTGGAATGAGCTGCCGGATGAAGTGGTTGAGGCAGGGACATTGACAACATTTAAAAGGCATTAGGATAGATACATGGATAGGAAAAGTTTAGAGGGATATGGGCCAAATACAGGCAAATGGAGTTAGCTTAGATAGGCATTTTGGTCGGCATGGAACAGTTTGGACCAAAGATTCTACGATTCTATGAAGATCAGCATCAGATTAAATTGTTTTGAACAGGATACTAGATAGTTACTTCCAAAAATGTGCAGCAATGAGTCTGCAATACAATGCCAGAGAATTTGACAAGATGCAAGTCTTCCATGTAGCATTTGTTAAATGCAAGTAGACACCCTGGACAGCATCTCATCAATTGTACAGGTGACATCTAACCACAGCAAATCTGTCCTATTCAATAATCCGTAGAAAACCACTTTAATAGAGAAACATTAAACCCACCAAATCAGGAGATGCTGATTTATTTCAGATTCCCTTACCTTATTTTGCACAGCGATGGAGGCCATTTGCAGAGCAGCCAAATGCCTATCCTGATCTGACTGTAGAGATGCGTTTAAATCATTTTCATGTTTCTCAGCAATGTCCTTCTGCCCCACTCCAGTTTCTAGATGAGTTTGTTTGTATTCAGGACCAGTTTCAAATCCATCTTCTTTATTTCCTCTATCCAGTCTAGTCTTTTTTTGCTCTCCCTTTCCACTTGTTTCAAGTGCCTTTCTTGTACTCTGACATCTGTCTATGCTTTCTCTCTGAACATCAGTAACATCTCTCTGCATGCAGCGCTGTTTCTCAATCTTTTCTTTCCTTGCTATAAACTGCTTTCCAATTGGCCTAGGACTTGTTGGTCTCCCCATATCCTGCCAGCCTTTTCTGGATTCACCTCCACTGCCCATGCTGTTCCTGGATTCACCTCCACTGCCCATGCTGTTCCTGGATTCACCTCCACTGCCCATGCTGTTCCTTCTTCTCTCAGGCACATTTCTGCTTTCACCTGAACTCTTCAATAACTCATCTCCTTTTGTTTCTTGCATTTCGCTCTTGCTTTGCCTCAACTCTGAACCCAAATCTTGGCTTGACTTGAGTGAACAGTGACTTATCATTTGTCCTTTTACCCAAGGAGCTCCTCCCGACAGAAAATTGTGTGGACTCAGCACTCTATAGGTGATCTCATCCAGGAATTTGGAAAACTTTAGTTTCTCCTCTATGATCTCTGCTCCTGGCCCTTGGTGCATATCCTGTATTAAACCGAATTGCGGTGATAGTTTGCCTTGCATGGAGGCTCTTCTATCCTGTCCTTCTGATATTTGCCGAGAAGGAAAGATTGACTGCTCCATTGTATTTTGGGCTAATGTTTCTGCAGACCTGGCTTTGCGTAGACTTTCCACTTTAACTCCTAGCATGTTGGTCTGTTTGAGAATTCCTTTGCGAGGCAGCTGAATCTGGGAAATATTCAGTTGCCTTGGAGCCAGAATTTGAGCAGGCTCTTTGAAGACTAAACTACGGCCAAGACTCCCGGCTTTCACTGGCTGCCTGAAATTTTCATCCTCACTCATAGACGTCATGATTGTTTTCTCAATTTTACTCTCAAACCTAGTTAAGCCTTGTACTGCTGAGCTCAGATCAGTATCACCTGACTGTTTACCGAAGCTTAGAGGAGACACATTCCTAACATCCAGCCTATTCGGAGAAGGGACATCCTCTCTTTCACTGCTCGAATCCTGAGACCACAGGGGTGAAAAGGGAGCATTTGATACTTTGGGATTTTCCACACTCTGCAGCTGTCCTATCTCTGGCCTGCCAATTGTATCCACGTAATGGAATCGTTTGTGCTGAAGTAGAGGCACACTGCTGTTCCCAGTTACCTGACTCGACTCGGATGGTATGGCTGTCCCATCGAGCTCATCCCTAAACACTGGTGGTTCATGCCGGTTCTCCCGATGCTGAGGCGGTGCCTTTCTGTATGGCTTTCGTGTTGTTGGTGTGTTATTCATATTTCGGCTCTCTAGGTTTCACTCCCCAGCGCAAAACCTAATAAACCAAAATCAGAGGGGTTACAAACATTTCACTGAGTGGAAGCAATTGGAAAATTACATGGCTTTAAGTCGATTTCACCCCTGCCTAAAGTTACAATGAGTTGACCTGCTTAACTGACTAAATGATGGAAGTAATCGTTAGATGCGCGTTGCTGCATGAACAACACTGAGAAGAGCTGTTGACATAAATAATTATCAAAAGGACATCAATTCATGTGTACTGCCTGTGCAGACAAGAGGCAACACAACCTCTCAGCTAGAAATGGAACAATTGTCATTCAAACATAGAACATAGAACATTACAGCGCAGTACAGGCCCTTCGGCCCTCGATGTTGCGCCGACCGGTGAAACCAATCTAAACCCCATCTAACCTACACTATTCCAATATCATCCATATGTTTATCCAATGACCATTTAAATGCCCTTAAAACAGAGCACTGATCAGCAGCAACATCTCATTGATCGAACTGTCTGTGCTGCCAATATTAGGAGTCAATGTGATTTAAACCACCAGGTTCAGTAATCTATCTTTTTCCTGTATTATGTATTGATCCACAATGACAAGAACAGAGGTATTGGTTCATTTTCCAAACTCAGTTTCCACTGCACCAAGGTCCATTTTATCAATTGAGCTACAATAATTTTGACTTCAAGGTACATGATCTGATGTTTTGTTTTGAAACAATTGAAGGTAAACGCAAGCTGCGTACTAATAATGTGAGCAGCAGTAAACTGGAATATGAACCTCAAAGATCACTCCAAATTAATTACTGAGTTGGTTCAAGGTGCACATCCACACCAAGATGGCCAGATTACTGTCATCAATTTAAATTCATTTTAAATGAGCAATACTGGCGGCACAGTGGCGCAGTGGTTAGCACTGCTGACTCACAGTGTCAGGGACCCGGGTTTGATTCCCGGCTTGGGTCACTGTCAGTGTGGAGTTTGCACATTCTCCCTGTGTCTGCATGGGTTTCCTCCAGGTGCTCCAGTTTCCCCTCACAGCCCAAATGATGTGCAGGTTAGGTTGATTGACCATGCTTAATTGACCCTAGTTTAAGGGGAATTAGCAGGGTAAATGTGTGGGGTTACGAGAATAGGGCCTGGGTGGGATGTACAAACTCGATGGGCCAAATGGCATCCTTCTGTACTGTCAGGATTTTGTGATTCTACTGCCAAGGACAATATCTATTCCCCATTCCGAAGCTTACTAGGTACACTGATCACTTCAGAAGGCATTTACAAGGAAATAATGTTCCTAGAACACTGAAGTCAAACATGGGACAGAGAAGGGCAGCAGAGTTCCTCCCACAAGAAAAATAGTATTGCAGAAAAAAAGCAAAATACTGTGGGTACTGTAAATCCTAAATAAAAACAGAAAATGCTGGAAGAAGTGCCTAGATTCAAGGAAAGTTGTTTGGATCAGAGGATAGCAAATGTAACTCCTTTATTTAAATGAAAGCAGGAATCTACAAAACAGTTAGCCTCACAGTTGTCAGAGGGAAAATGTTAGAAGCCATGATTAAGATACAAGATGGCTACAAAGATAGGTTAAGTGAGTAGGCAAAGATCAGTCAAATGAAGTATAACATGGGAGAATATGAAATTTGGCAGGAAGAGTAAAAACTAATAAAAAGTTTATTATCTAAATAGTGAGAAATTGCAGAGATGAGGTGCAGAGGGATCTGGGTGTCGTGGTGCATGAATCAGAAAAGGCTAGTGAACAAGTACAGAAAGTAATTAGGAAAGCGAATAGAATATAATCATTTATTGGAGGGAAAGTGCTTACAAAAGTAAGGAGGTCATGCTTCAATTGTACAGAAACTGGTGAGACACATCTGGAGGATAGTGTACAGTATTGGTCTCCTTGTTTAAGGGAAGATGTCAACGTATTAGCAGTTCAGAGAAGGATTATTAGACTAATACCAGAAACGGGCGAGTTGTCTTTTGAGGAAAGGTTACGGAGCTTATGTTTGTATTCACCGAGAGGTATTGACACGGTGCATGTGGAGAGAAGGTTTCCTCCTGTGGGGTAATCTAGAACTAGGGTTCACTGTTTAAAGACAAGGGGTTGCTCATGAAAGACAGAAACAAAGAGAATTTGTTTTCTTAGAGGCTCGTGAGTCTCTCGAACTCTCTTCCTCAAAAGGCAGTGGAAGTAGAGTCTTTGAATATATTTAAGGCAGAGCTGGATAGATTCTTGATCAACAAGGGGGTGAAATGTAGGCAGAGATTACAATCAGATCAGTCATGATCTTATTGAATGACGGAGCAAGCTTGAGGGACCGAGTGGCCTCCTCCTGCTCCTAATCTGTATGACTGTACATAAAAACTCAGCAGGTGTGGCAGCAGCTGTGGAGAGAAACATAGTTAACGTTGGGTATTGTGGTGAACCATCGTTGGTTCCCACTAGATAGTACTGAGCCAGGGTCTGGCCAGTACTACAAGTATGTATATATGTTGCTGTTGGGGTTAGGGATGGGTTGTTCTACTTGTTGCTGTTGGGGTTAGGGTTGGGCTGTTACACCTTGTATTATAGTTATTGTGGTACATCCCAGTCGGGCTCCGCCTCCTGGGAGAGGTATAAAGGTCTCTGCTCTGTCTGGGACCCCTCAGTCTGGGATCGTGTATATAATTAGTAGCTTCATTGTTACAGCAAATAAAAGCCTTTATTTCCTGAGCATCTCAAGCCTCGTGTGTGACAACGCGCATCAGGTATATATGACTCTTCATCGGAGTTAGAGAGAGAGGAATGTGATAGATTATATCCTGTTTAACTAAGGGTGGAGCAAGGGGAGTAAAATATAAGTTCAGGATAGGTGGGAGCTCAGGAGAGATTTAACAAAAATGGATACGAGAACAAAGGGAGTGTTAATGGTAGTGTCATCTTACCTTTTTGTGTCTGTCATATTTTGCTTTCTAATATTCCTGTGAAATGCAGTGGGGGTTTTCAATAGAGAGTAAGTTAGAACAAACAGAATTACATAGATGCTAGAAAGGCAAAATGAAAACAGAAATCACGAGAAACATTCAGAAGATTGGACAGGAAAGAGAATCAGACTTCATTGCTGCACAGAACTGAAATATTAACTTGCGTGTTATTGTTTATTCCAAAACAGTATCATTCTCAACTCCTCTGATACTGAAGCAGTCAATGTTGAAATGCAGCAAGGAGGGACAATATCCAGGCTTGGGCTGACAAATAGCATTAACGCCACAGTCGTGCCAGGCAATGACGATTTCCAATAAGCGAGGATCTAACCATGGCTGCTTGACAGTCAATAGTATTACCATCGCTGAATCCCCCACCATCAACATCCTGGAGGCTACCATTGACCATAAACTAAACGGGACTGGCCATATAAATAATGTGGCAACAAGAGGTCAGAGGCTAGGAATCCTGTGATGAGTAACTCAGCTCCCGACTACCCAAAGCCTGCCCCCACCATCTACAAGGCACAAGTCAGGAGAGTGATGGAATACTTTGCACTTGCCTGGATGAATTCAATTCCAACAACACAAGAAGTTTGACACCATCCAGAACAAAGCAGCCCACTTGACTGGTATCCTAAACACAAACATTCACTCCCTCCACCACCATTAAACAGCAGTAGCAATGTGAACCATCCGTCAAGGTGCACAGTAGCAACTCACAAAGAGTCCACAGGCAGCTCCTTCCATACCCATGATCACTACTGTCCAGAAAATATTTCTCAAACTCTTTTCCAGCAACCCATTTTTACCAAATGGCCGTCCCTCACGTGGGATATAGAATGAAATACAATCTTTCCACTTTGTACTAACATTCTACAATACATTAAATGTCAGGAGATCCATTTCAGCTCTCACTGAAAATTTTTGTTTATTCCAAAACAGTATCATTCTCAAAAATCCATTTCATCAACTTCCTAATTTACTCAAGGAACATTTTGAGTAATATACACACACATACATATATTAATAAATATGGAATGCATATATTCACATGCATTGGAATGCAGAGTTCACCAAATCAACATGCTGCTTTCCGGTGGAAACTTATAGGATCGTCGCCAATGATCCCCTTCTGTTACCATCCCATCAGTAAACCTTCCTGGGAGATTTATTTATTTATCAGTGATTTTTGTGTTTAAAATCGGAGGTTTTTTCCGAAACCGGAAGTAGGCCCAGGAGAGGCCTGGGAAGGTTTTTGGTGAGTTTAAAAGCAGGCCGCACTTTTGAGCGGGCAGCGGAGCAGGCAGGGAGCAGAGTGAGAGCTGTAAGGGCTTTGGCGCGAAGGGCTTAGGCAGAAAGGGTGAGGCGGGGTAAATTTAATTCGTTTTGTTGTTTCTTCAGTTGCAAATCTTAAGTTCAGTCCGTGGATTCCGAGGAAAAGGGGGGGAAAATAACTCATTGTTCCATTGGAGCAACTCTATCTGCGAGTGGTATTGGCAAGGTATCGAGAGAGGATGGGTGTGAAGGCAGTGCTCTTGCACTAGGGCGGCACGGTAGCACAGTGGTTAGCACTGCTGCTTCACAGCTCCAGGGTCCCGGGTTCGATTCCCAGCTTGGGTCACTGTCTGTGTGGAGTTTGCACATTCTCCTCGTGTCTGCGTGGGTTTCCTCCGGGTGCTCCGGTTTCCTCCCACAGTCCAAAGATGTGCTTTGGGTTAGGTTGATTGGCCAGGTTAAAAATTGTCCCTTAGAGTCCTGAGATGCGTAGGTTAGAGGGATTAGCGGGTAAATGTGTGGGGGTAGGGCCTGTGTGGGATTGTGGTCGGTGCAGACTCGATGGGCCGAACGGCCTCCTTCTGCACTGTAGGGTTTCTATGATTTCTATGATTGAGGTGAAGGAGGCCGTCAGTGTCCCTGCTGATTACACCTGTGGGAAGTGCACCCATCTGCAGCTCCGCCAAAACCATGTTAGGGAACTGGAGCTGGATGAACTTAGGATCATTAGGGAGGCAGAGGTGGCCATAGACAGAAGCTTCATGGATATAGTTACTCCAGGAAAGGAAAATAGATGGGTGACAGTGAGAGGGGCATCTGACGAAGGAGTAGCGCTCCGAAAGCTAGTGGCGTTTGCTACCAAATAAACCTGTTGGACTTTAACCTGGTGTTGTTAAGACTCCCTACAGTGTTTACTTAAAAGCATTTACTTCCTGGAAGACCGTGGGAAGATCACTTTGCAGTTGAGCTGTAAGATGCCACTGAACATTAACTAAGCATAGGGTTAGGTTCGACCATTTCATCCATATCATGAGAGTACATCCATATCATAGCAGTACATCCTTCAATCTTGCTGATCTTAACCTTGCCTCCTCCCCGCGAGCTGTGAACTCATTCATCTTGATGCCATTTCAATTCTATGTCAACTATCAGAGTTTTGAAGATCGGTTTAATTGTAACATCTTGACATTTTTGAAGTTGAGATCCTGGACTTGTTCCAGACACAATCCATTGTCAATTATTCTAAAACCGAAGAAATAAATAGATTTTTTTTCTTTCAGCCATCATCGCTGTCCCCTGAAAGTTTAATGACTTTTTCAGGCCTTTTCCAGACCCTGTGGTGTAATATGCATAACACAAAAGTAAATGTCAAGAATGATTTTTCAGCATTAAATTATTGAAAGCTTTTCAGTAAATGCAATGCGCCAACGTCAGGTTAGATGATAAAAGATTTCTATATTTTCCACCATTGGAAATGATGGAAATGATTATATATAGTTGGACTGGGGTAAACACATCTCCTTACAGATGCTGCCACACCTGCTGAGAAAGAGCTGATGTTTTGAGTCCAGATGACCCTTTGTCAAAATTCTGACAAAGCTTTGACAAAGGGTCATCTGGACTCAAAATGTCAGCTCTTTTCTCTCCTTACAGATGTTGGCAGACCTGCTGAGGTTTTCCAGCATTTTCTCTTTTGGTTGAACAACTATTGGAGTTCAGTTATTCATTCCTTAAATGCCTGCCATTGTCTGTCCACTGTCTTTCCTTTCAGTAATGTTTCCCAGTCCATCCTACCTCATACCATCATAGTTATTGAGATTCAGCACCCTGGTCTCAGAATGAACTACGTTACTATCCATCTTGACAAAGAATTCTACCATATTATTGTCATTCGTCCCTAAGGGTTTTCTCACAACTAGATTGCCAACTAATCCTTTCTCATTGCACAACACCCAGTCCAAGATGGCCTCCTCCCTTGTTGGTTCCTCACTGTGTTGCTCCAGAAAACCATCCCATATGCACTCCAGAATTTCTTCCTCTATTGTACTGTGATTAATTTGATTCTCCCAAGCGATATGCAGATTAAAACTGCCCATATTTATATATATTCCTTTAACACATGCATCCCTGATTTCCTGTATGTTTTTCCCAACATTACCACTACAGTTTGGTGGTCGGTATACCACCCCCACCAATGTTTTTTGCCCCTTGTTGTTTCTTAACTCGATTCATACAGATTCCACGTCATCCATGCTAATATCTTTCCCCAATATCATATCAATATCATCTTTGATCAACAGTGTAATGCCGCCATCTTTTCCTTTCTGTCTGTCCTTCCTAAACAATGAATAGCCCTCACTGTTTAGTTCCCATCCTTGGTCACTGCAGAGCCACGTCTCTATAATGTCAACTAGATAATACCACCTCGCACAGCACCCCCTAACACAACCACTCTTACATGCTTCATTCACACCTACCCACCCTCTGACCTCAAACACCCATTCACAAGCATATCAGTCAAACCCCCACCTGCCTGATCACTTCATGCCTTACCCCCCCACCCACCCCTTCAGTTCCTCCATCCACTCATCCCCCACCTACCCACTCATTCCCACTTCCCCCCCCCCACCTGCTCATCCCCCTTTACCTCAGCCGCCCCGTCCTTACTTCCTCATCAGTCCCTTGCCCTCACCCCTCTCCTTCTACTCTCCTGCTTGCCACCTTGCTTGTTCCCTTGCCCTACGCCACACCTGAGAAGCGTGGGTACTTTTAACCACTTACCAGAATAGGACAACCCACACCGTAACAAGTGTTCATGGCTTCTGCACAGATTTTCTTTGCTGCTTTCTGAGAGGATTCCTGCACCAACGGAGCTCCGCAGGATCCTCCAATTCAAGTCGAATATAGGGAACTGGCTGGTTTTCCGTCTGTTCAGAGTCAGGCGTAGAGGTTCTGACTCTTGTTTGTTAGCTTTGGGCCATGAGCTCCTTATTTTGCTTAGTAAATGCTTACCTCACTATTATCTGCTTTTATTATCTAGGTCATGATGTCAACAGTCGATTACTACCGTCAAGATCAAGGAATTTATTGTTTTTCATCCATTTAACTGATGACATTAGCTTCCAAATCCATCAGAATATCTGTTGTACAAGTAGATATTATAACTGTTGTCCTCTTTAGCAGGGAAAATAGAAAGGATGAAAAGATTCCTATTTCAGTCAATTCTGCCGGCAAAATGGAAGTAAAAATTGCCAGTGCTGTACTTCAATATTTTTAACATGCAGTGTGGCAAATAGAATTTACCCAATGTATTCGAACGAACTAATGACAGAATGTCAATGGCACACTAATCTTTGACAGGCTATTCAATTTGAACATGAGATCCTTTGTGCTGTACAGTAGAAACTAACCAATTACAGTTCTACTTTTCAAATACATGCTCTAATCAGAAAATCTCCTACTCCATGTTCAATCACATTAAAAAAACATATTAAGTAAAGATTTTACACAACATATACCTTTCAAGCAAATGGGCCAATATCTTCAGAAAAAGGATCTTAATCTTACGCTGTGAAAAAGGAAAAATAATGTCTCCATTATTATTTAAAATGAAATGTTTTCATCCCATTTTCCCCTCATCAACCTGCCCTGGCCCCTCCATGCCAATGCTATAGTTAAGAAAGCCCACCAATGCCTCTACTTTCTCAGGAGGCAAAGGAAATTTGGCATGTCCGCTCCAACTCTCACCACCTTTTACAGCTACATCCTTTCTGGTTGTATCACAGCTTGATATGATTTCTACTAAGACTGCAAAAATTACAAGGGGTAGTGAACGAAGCCCAGTCCAGCACACAAACTAGCCTCCCATCATTGACTCCACCTACACTTCCCGCTGCCTCGGCAAAGCAGCCAGCAAAATCAAGGACCCTAAGCACACCGGACATTCTTTCTTCCACCTTCTTCTGTCGGGATAAAGATACAAAAGTCACGTACCAACCGACTCGAGAACAGCTTCTTCCCTGTTGCCATCAGACTTTTGAATGGACCTATCACATACTATGTTGATCTTTCTCTACACCCTAGCTATGACTGTAACATTACATTCTGCATCCTCTCCTTTCCTTCTTTATGAACGATATGCTTTGTCTGTATAGCACGCAAGAAACAATACTTTTTACTGTATACTAATACACTAATGCATATGACAAGAATAAATCAAAGACAGCCATCTGTTCCCCAACTTCCCTCAGTTCAGGAACGGAAAGTATTGAGCTATTTTACTAGGAAAAACTGAAGTTAAAAAAGAATCCTCATTCTTCATCTTTCGTACTAACAGAGAAACACCCTTCTCCTTTCATGTCATTATTACAAGAGCAGATTTACAACTCTGGTCTTCAACCCAGTCTTTACCCCCTCAAAATGCTCCACATAACAAGTCTTCATCAATCACTGTCAAACAGCATTGAAAGGGATTGTATTTTTCTTTGTTTACAATATTCAATTCTCTTTCACATCAGATCAAAGATCATGTACAGTTTACAAATGAGTAAACATCAACTGCCCCTCAGATAAACTAAAGGACCAAAAAACAAAAACCTCCTTGCTATTTTGAAGGCAGTGGATGATTTGACATTCAGTTCAGATTCTCATACATCACCATTCAAGTATTCTAATGTTGCATTTATAGGCTCACTTGATAGAAGTATTTCTCCAGCATAGGCTGTTGCTTCTGTTGACGCAGCAACCACCTTATGCAGAGATAGTTTCTACAGAAGTTAAACCCATTTTGCAACAACAAAATTTTACATGCACTGCTGAATTAATCATTGTGACAGTTATACTGTGGCATTCGTACAATAAATTTATTGCCCCTTCATTAACTGGGGTAAGAGTAAGCACTTCAGCCTCAGTCAATCAGCTGTGTCACAAGAATCATGGCTGCCTCAGAAAACAAGGTAATTATATTTACAGTATCTAAAGCAAAGGATGAAGCTCTCTCTAGACACAAATACCATCCATGACAAAGCAACTACTGATTTGACTACATCAAGCGTTTGTTGTTAATTCCGAAACTGTTATCAGTGGAAAATTTGGCATTTAAGTATTAGTAAACATTAACCAGATGATGCTACAGACAGCTATGAATCCGCAACAGAAGAGTTTCTATTTACAAAGATGATTGGCTCTTCCTAATGTAGCATGAAGTATTTTGATACCAG
Organism: Mustelus asterias; assembly: GCF_964213995.1. Lineage (NCBI taxonomy): Eukaryota > Metazoa > Chordata > Chondrichthyes > Carcharhiniformes > Triakidae > Mustelus > Mustelus asterias. The sequence continues at coordinate 5,990,801 of NC_135805.1, read as the reverse complement.
TTACTGTTATAACTGGTCAGGAGGATCCCAGAATGGAACCCTAGCTCAAAAGATGTTATTTTTAGTTCAATCAAATACAGAGGAAATGGACTAACAGGACCGTTAATTAGTTTTTAAACAGAAGAAAACATTTATGAAACATTTTTTATAAATGGAGTATAACAAAATACTCCTCTACTCTTCCTTTAACTTAACACTTAGACATTTAATATGGGTGACAAAATACATTTAAAGTTATCATCTCATCAGCATTCAAAGTCAACATTGGCAGATTTCTCCTCAGAATTCCCTCCAGATGATTGTCACATGAAAAAGTCTGAACTCCACTCCCAGAAATGAGCTTTAAAATCTTCTCTTGTAGCAAAACATTCACTTCGCAATTCACATTCCAAAGTCGAGTTTGTGTTTTCCAAACGTCTGGATGGCCAGAGCTTCTGCTCCACGTTTAGCATAAAATCCATGCCAGGATTTCAAAACACTTTTTGCCACTTCCACACTCTCACATTCCACTACCTTTTGAATACCAGTCATTACTTTACAATGTGTTCACAGACAGTAAAAGAACCATAGAAACCCTACAGTTTTGAAACCCTAGTCTCCAAACCAACCCTACAGAGGTCATTCGGCCCAACGAGTCTGCACCGACAATAATCCCACCCAGGCCCTATCCCCGTATCCCTACACATTTACCTGCTAATCCCTCTAACCCTCATATTTACCCACTAATCCCTCTAATCTACGCATCCCAGGACACTAAGGGGCAATTTAGCTTGGCCAATCAACCTAACCCGCACATCTTTGGACTGTGGGAGGAAACCAGAAACCCACGCAGACACGGGGAGAATGTGCAAACTCCACACTGACAGTGACCCGAGCCGGGAATCGAACCCAGGTCCCTGGAGCTGTGAAGCAGCAGTGCTAACCACTATGCTACCGTGCCGCCCCATTACTAGAGTTACTTTTAGAAAGCAATTTTCTACTAGTTCTCACCAATCGATCTGTCCCAACCTTTCCTGGTTCTCTAAACAGAAGTCTGTTCTCCAAAGTGTCTGAGCACTTTGTTTTAGTCTTCCTAAAATCATCTTGTTACAGCTCGCTAGATCTCTGGACCTTGCACTAGTTCATACTAGTGTTCTCTGTGAAACACTAGCTAGCTGTCTGAATCATTACTCCAGTAAGGCTCCAGCTTCAAGCTGCCCTGAGACCCATCCTCTCTCTAGTCTCCAAACCAACTGACTTGTTTTGCTACAGAATTTAAGACGAAGGAAGCCATCTGCTCCAACAGGTTGCGAGGCAATTATCTGTCGTCTGCATTCTGAAACTCTAAACACAATCAAGTCTCAGTTGGATATTGAAATGAAACCTCCTCACAGGCAAACATACTTTGCTCAGTCTGAAAACTTATTCACAGCTTCCTTACCAGCACAGAACCATTAAATTAAACCTATCTAAACTATTTGATTTATTCTTGTCACATGTATTAGTATATAGTGAGAAGTATTGTTTCTTGCATGCTATACAGACAAAGCATAACCTACATAGGGAAGGAGAGAGTGCAGAATATAGTGTTACAGTCATAGCTAGGGTGCAGAGAAAGATCAAGGTAGGTCGATTCAAAAATCTGATGGCAGCAGGGAAGAAGGTGTTCTCGAGTCCATTGGCACATGTCCAGAGACTTTTGTATCTTTTTCCTGATGAAAGAAGGTGGAAGAGAGAATGTCTGGGTTGCGTGGTGTCCTGGATTGTTCTGGCTGCTTTTCTGAGGCAGCAGAAAGTGCAGAGTCAATGGATGGGAGGCTGGTTTGAGTGATGGACTGGGCTTCATTCATGATGTGGAGATGCCAGCGTTGGACTGGGGTAAACACAGTAAGAGTTTTAACAACAACAGGTTAAAAGTCCAACAGGTTTATTTGGCAGCAAATGCCATTAGCTTTCGGAGCGCTGCTCCTTCGTCAGATGGAGTGGATATCTGCTCATAAACAAGGCACAGTAAGAAGTTTAACAACACCAGGTTAAAGTCCAACAGGTTTATTTGGTAGCAAAAGCCACACAAGCTTTCGGAGCTCCAAGCCCCTTCTTCATAAACAAGGCATACAGAGACACAAACTCAAGTTACAGAATACTGATTAGAATGCGAATCTTTACAGCTAATCAAGTCTTAAAGATACAGACAATGTGAGTGGAGAGAGCATTAGGCACAGGTTAAAGAGATGTGTATTGTCTCCAGACAGGACAGCCAGTGAGATTCTGCAGGTCCAGGCAAGCTGTGGGGGTTACAGATAGTGTGACATGAACCCAAGATCCCGGTTGAGGCCATCCTCATGTGTGCGGAACTTGGCTATCAGTGTCTGCTCAGCAACTCTGCGCTGTCGTGTGTCGTGAAGGCCGCCTTGGAGAACGCTTACCCGAAGATCAGAGGCTGAATGCCCGTGACCGCTGAAGGGCTCCCCCACAGGAAGAGAACAGCCTTGCCTGGTGATTGTCGAGCGGTGTTCATTCATCCGTTGTCGTAGCGTCTGCATAGTTTCCCCAATGTACCATGCCTCGGGACATCCTTTCCTGCGTATCAGGTACACAACGTTGGCCGAGTTGCAAGAGTAGGTACTCTTGAAACTCGGCTAAGAGGTACTCTTAGAGAGAGTGCAGAGGAGGTTTACCAGGATGTTGCCTGGTATGGAGGGGCTTAGTTATGAGGAGAGATTGGGTAAACTGGGGTTGTTCTCACTGGAAAGACGGAGGATGAGGGGAGACCTAATAGAGGTGCATAAAATTATGAAAGGCATAGATAGGGTGAACGGTGGGAAGCTTTTTCCCAGGTCGGTGGTGACGTTCACGAGGGGTCATAGGTTCAAGGTGAGGGGGGGGTTTAACACGGATATCAGAAGGACATATTTTACACAGAGGGTGGTGGGGGCCTGGAATGCGCTGCCAGGCAAGGTGGTGGAGGTGGGCACACTGGGAACATTTAAGACTTATATAGATAGCCATATGAACGGAGTGGGAATGGAGGGACACAAAAGAATGGTCTAGTTTGGACCAGGGAGCGGTGCGGGCTTGGAGGGCCGAAGGGCCTGTTCCTGTGCTGTATTGTTCTTTGTTCTTTGGTACCGTGAACCTGGTAGATAGTGTTCTCACGTGAGATGATGGCATCTGTGTCGATGATCCGGCACGTCTTGCAGAGGTTGCTGTGGCAGGGTTGTGTGGTGTCGTGGTCACTGTTCTCCTGAAGGCTGGGTAGTTTGCTGCGGACAATAGTCTGTTTGAGGTTGTGCGGTTGTTTGAAGGCAAGAAGTGGGGGTGTGGGGATGGCCTTGGCAAGATGTTCGCCTTCATCAATGACATGTTGAAAGCTCCGGAGGAGATGCCATAGCTTCTCCGCTCCGGGGAAATACTGGATGACGAAGGGTACTCTGTCCACCGTGCCCCAAATTTGTCTTCTGAGGAGGTCGCTGCGGTTTTTCACTGTGGCGCGTCGGAACTGTCAATCGATGAATCGAGCGCCATATCCTGTTCTTATGAGGGCATCTTTCAGCGTCTCCATTCTACAACAACGGATGAATGGAAACCGCTCGACAATCACCAGACAAGACTGTTCTCTTCCTCTGGGGGAGCACTTTAGCGGTCACGGGCATTCGGCCTCTGATCTTCGGGTAAGCGTTCTCCAAGACAGCCTTCACGACACACGACAGCTGAGCAGAAACTGATAGCCAAGTTCCGCTCACGAGGACGGCCTCAACCGGGATCTTGGGTTCATGTCACACTATCAGTAACCCCCACAGCTTGCCTGGACCTGCAGAATCTCACTGGCTGTCCTGTCTGGAGACAATACACATCTCTTTAACCTGTGCCTAATGCTCTCTCCACTCACATTGTCTGTATCTTTAAGACTTGATTAGCTGTAAAGATTCCTATTCTATCTCATCAGTATTCTGTAACTTGAGTTTGTGTCTCTGTATGCCTTGTTTATGAGCAGACATCCACTCCATCTGACGAAGGAGCAGCACTCCGAAAGCTAATGGCATTTGCTACCAAATAAACCTGTTGGACTTTAACCTGGTGTTAAAACTCTTACTTCATTCATGACCCTTTGCAGTTTTTTTGTGGTCTTGGGCAGAGCAGGAGCCATACCAAGCTGTGATACAACCAGAAAGAATGCTTTCTATGGTGCACATTTCTATATGCTTTCTTTAGCCACACAGTCATAGGTGTATAAGGAGTATAGTAGGGGTCTGAGAATACAGCTTTGTGGGGCACCGGTGTCGAGGATGATTGTGGAAAAGTTGTTGTTGCCTATCCTTACTGATTGTGGTCTGTGGGTTAGGAAGTCTAGGATCCAGTCGCAGAGGGAGGAGCCAAGCCCCAGGCCACGGAGTTTGGAGATGAGTTTTTCAAGAATAATGGTATTGTAGGCTTAGCTGTAGTCAATAAATGGGAGTCTGACATAGATGTCTTTGTTGCCTAGATGTTCCAGGGTTGAGTTTAGGGCCAGGGAGATGGCGTCTGCTCTGAACCTGTTGCGGCGGCAGGCGAGCTGTAGTGCATCCAGGCAATCTGGTAGGCCGGAATTGATTTGTGTCATGACTAACTTTTTGAAGCACTTCATAACAATGGGCGTCAGAGCCACCAGACAATAGTCATTAAGGCACTCTGCCTGACTTTCCTTTGGTACCTGGATGATGGTTGACCTTTTGAAGCAGATACGGACCTCAGATTGGTGTAAAGAGAGGCTAAAAATGTCTGCGAGTGCCCCCCTGCTGGTCCGCCGCACAGGACCTGACTACTCATCCGGGGATCCCATTAGGCCAGTCGCTTTCCGTGGGTTGACTTTCGAGAAGGCTGCTCTGATGTCTACGATGGTGACGCCATATACAGGTTCGTCCAAAACCTCCAGGGTGGAGGGCGTGCTCTCGCTGACCTTTTGCTCAAAACGGGCATAGAATGAGTTGAGCTCATCGGGGAGGGGTGCAAGCAACTTTACATGCCTTCATCTTGTAGCCTGTTATGTCTTGCAGACCTTGCCACAGGCAAACCTGGGACTCCAGCTTGGTCCAGGACTGTCTTTTGGCATCTCTGATCAATCTCCATAGATCAGATCTGGTATGTACTATACCTTATTTCTAATGTGTACATATATCCCTTAAAACTAACTCTGGTTTCCTGAGAGAGAGTTTGGACACAGTGAAGGATTTCCTAAGGATGTGGCTTTTCACTGCAACAGTTAACTGTAAATGAAGACATACAAGTCAACCTTTGAAGTCTCCAAAATTCCTTACAAAAATAAGGCCAAGTATGCAATATGGTATGGATAGTTCAAAATGTGAAAAAATTAATGGGGAATGGTTTATTGAATTAACTGTACAGATACCCTGAACCCAAACCACAGCGTTTTAAAGCATCAAATGCATTTTCTACAGCAGTCGACTCAGAGATAATCAAATTCAGTCATTTTGGTTATGGGATCATAAGGATCCCCTCTAGATCAGATTTAATGTTTTCACTTTTAGAATAATCTCTCCGCAACAAATCAGCTTCCTCTCCATTCACTGAATTGAATATCCCACGTTGTTTCAATGATCTGAGGACATTCAGTACATTAATAGCATCCCCCAAGCTGATAATGAAACCAAATGAAACATTGAGCAGGGAAGTGTGAGTAATTCCAGTCTCTGAGCGGGGTCTTCCCCCTCCAACCATCTACCTGCTCCATTTGGCATGAAAATGATCCTTGAATAATTTGTACAGGCAGACATTCAAAGGTTGAACTTACAGACGTCAGACCTCTTAGTATAACTGCCATGTGGATTTTAATTCTTCATAGGAACCTCGTGATCTCATTGGTAACCCTGTGGGATATACCAATCTATTTCCTCATCCATTCCACCATCGCCATGGAAAAGCATAAAAATTCCTGCAGGGTACCGGAAGTTCAGCATTGTTTTACATTTGAAAATCATAGACTTTCATTTCAGACTATCAGCCATGAAGACTAGTACCACAATCAATCTTGTCTATCTGCTGTTTCACATTGGAACATTCACAAAACTGTCAATTCTCTAGTTTGGCTACTGGACATCAAAATTTGTCATCCAATGTGACTTAATGAGTACTTGTCTTTTTGCTACTGTCTGGCAATGAGCCACTGGAAACCGGTCATTTTAGATCAAGGTTCTTTGGTAATCTCTAAGCAACACCTCTGCCATAACACTAGACTATTTCAGTGCATAAAGTGGCTAAATGAACTGTTTGAAATCTTTGCTGGACTCCGGATTTGATTTGGCCCATTTAAGTGCATATACATGATATTGCATCAGATTCCTGGTGACAACGTAACCATTCTGATAATTTTTAGATCAGTGGGTGTTCCACGTTTTGATAACACGAAGTACCTGCAGGATGAATTCCTCTTTCTTACATTCTCATACCAACTATTCACTAACACCAACTAACTTTGCTTCAGCAGTTACCTGACTTAGTAAATGGGTTAGCAATGTTATGACTTTCAGCTTGAAAGCAGCTGCGTACTTTTTTCTTTTTGCTGGAGGACCAGTTACTGATCTAGTCTGACCCATGACTATTCATCATTCACCATACTACATATGGTCTGCTGTGTAGGCATGTCTTAAAATCCCGCACAAATGAAGAAGAACAGACAGGTATTTTAACATGGGTAACCACCTCGTCACCCTCCTGCGACTCTTTGTCACGCACCCAAATTAGAAACAAAGTAAACAGGCATTTAAACAACATGATCAAAAGCAGATTAAACCACAATGAGGGACATTTTCTACAGCACAATGCAGGTCTATAACTGACTAAATATTTCAATTATTTCAACAATGAACAATGATTTGTTGGTACAGACACAATGAACCTCTTTCCATACTGTAAATCTTTCCAGGAATTGAATATTCAATAAGCCACTTTGCAAAATATTCTTTAAATGTAAACTCTGTCTTTCATATTAACATTTTGATAAAAATGAAAGCAGCCAGGTTTTTACAATGGTACATTTTCTCCAGTCCACACATCAGCTGCCTGTCTAACACACGATGTGGAGATGCTGGCATTGGACTGGGGCAATCACAGTAATAAGTCTCACAACACGAGGTTAAAGTCCAACAGGCTTATTTGGTAGCACAAGCTTTCGGAGCGCTGCCCCTTCATCAGGTGAGTGGAGGATTGGGTTCACAAACAGGACATATGGACACAAACTCAATCACAAGATAATGGTTGGAGTGCGAGTCTTAACAGGTAATCAAGTCTTTACAGGTGCAGACAATGCGGGTGGAGAGAGGGTTAAGTACAGGTTAAAGAGGTGGGAATTGTCTCAAACCAGGACAGTTAGTGAGATTTTACAAGCCCAGGCAAGTCGTGGGGGTTACAGGTAATGTGACATGAACCCAAGATCCCAGTTGAGGCCGTCTTCATGTGCGTGGAACTTGGCTATCAGTCTCTGCTCGATGATTCTGCGTTATCGTGTGTCTTGAAGGCCGCCTTGAGAACACTTACCCGAAGAGACTGAATGCCCTTGACTGTTGAACTGTTCCCCAACTGGAAGGGAACACTCCTGCCTGGTGATTGTCGAGCGGTGTCCATTCATCCGATGTCATAGCGTCTGCACGATCTCGCCAATGTACCATGCCTCGGGACATCCTTTCCTGCAGCGTATCAGGTAGACAACATTAGCCGAGTCGCAAGAGTATGTATCATGTACCTGGTGGATGGTGAAAAACCGCACCGACCTCCTCAGAAGGCAAACACGGGACACGGCGGACAGAGTACCCTTCGTCATCCAGTACTTCCCCAGAGCGGAGAGGCTATGACATCTTCTCCAGAGCCTTCAACATGTCGCCAAGGCCATCCCCACAACCCCACTACTGGCCTTCAAACAACCGCGCAACCTCAAACAGACCATTGTACGCAGCAAACTACCCAGCCTTTAGGAGAACAGTGACCACGACACCACACAACACTGCCACAGCAACTCTGCAAGATGATCCACACGGATGCCATCATCTCACGTGAAAACACCATCCACCAGATACACGGTACGTACTCTTGCGACTCGGCCAATGCTGTCTGCCTGATACGCTGTAGGAAAGGATGTCCCGAGGCGTGGTACATTGGTGAGACCATGCAGACGCTACGACAACAGATGAATGAACACCGCTCGACAATCACCAGGCAGGAGTGTTCAAAGAACAAAGAAAATTACAGCACAGGAACAGGCCCTTCGGCCCTCCAAGCCTGCACCGACCATGCTGCCTGTCTTAACTAAAATCCCCTACGCTTCCGGGGACCATATCCCTCTATTCCCATCTCATTCATGTACTTGTCAAGACGCCCCTTAAAAGTCACTACCGTTTCCGCTTCCACTGCCTCCCCCGGCAACGAGTTCCAGACACCCACCACTCTGTGTGTAAAAAATCTGCCTCGTACATCTCTTTTAAAACTTGCCCCTCGCACCTTAAACCTATGCCCCCTAGTAATTGACTCTTCCACCCTGGGAAAAAGTTTCTGACTATCCACTCTGTCCATGCCTCTCATAGTCTTGTAGACTTCTATCAGGTCTCCCCTCAACCTCCGTCGCTCCAGTGAGAACAAACCAGGTTTCTCCAACCTCTCCTCATACCTAATGCCCTCGATACCAGGCAACATCCTGGTAAATCTTTCCTGTACCCTCTCCAAAGCCTCCACATCCTTCTGGTAGTGTGGCGACCAGAATTGAACACTATATTCCAAGTGCGGCCTAACTTAGGTTCTATAAAGCGGCAACATGACTTGCCAATTTTTAAACTCAATACCCCGGCCGATGAAAGCAAGCATGCCGTATGCCTTCTTGACTACCTTCTCCACCTGCATTGCCGCTTTCAGTGACCTGCGTTGTGGGAAATGTACCACTGAGTCAGGCTTGAAGGTTTCAAGAATACAGTTTTATTTTAATGAAGCTTCGTGGAGACAAGGCACTAACAAGCAGCAAACCTTTTCTCAATGAGACAATAGGAGCAGTCCATCTTTATACCCTTTACACAATAGATGGACCGGACATCTCGCCATTATCACATCGTTGTAATCAAGTCGGTGATCGATCGTTAACACATCGTTATAGACAAATACAGACATAAGCATGTTAACATCGCTTTGTTCTATGAATGGATACATTTCCTACGTCAGTGACTTTCAATGGTTTGGTTTCGGTCTATTCATACAGTAATTGGTTTTCCTGCATTTATGTATTCCCATTCCCATTTGTGGCTAATCTCTTTAACAGACCCTTTTGTCCCGGGATTGTCCTTTATCTAAAAGTGCCTCAAGCCCTGGCTTCCTGCAGTATTTGTTCCCTGCATGTTTTAACTTTAAATAACTGTCTGCACTAAAAGTCAGTGCCTGTTTAATGTCTCTTTTCCTAGGTGACCGTTTATGGGCCAGGCAGCCATGTTGTGTACCCCTCTCCATGTTTTCCCCACTTCACCCGTGTACCTGTACACCCAGATCCCTTTACCTATCAATACTCCTAAGGGTTGCCATTTACTATATATTTCCTATCTGTATTAGACCTTCCAAAAAGCATTACCTCACATTTGTCCGGATTAAACTCCATCTGCCATCTCTCCGCCCAAGTCTCCAACTGATCTATATCCTGCTGTATCCTCTGATGGTCCTCATCGCTATCCGCAAATCCACCAACCTTTGTGTCGTCCACAAATTTACTAATCAATCCAGTTACATTTTCCTCCAAATCATTTATATATATTACAAACAGCAAAGGTCCCAGCACTGGTCCCTGAGGGACACCACTTGTCACAGCCCTCTATTCAAAAACACACCCTTCCACTGCTACCCTCTGTCTTCTTTGACCGAGCCAGTTTTGTATCCACCTTGCCAGCTCACCTCTGATCCCATGCGACTTCACCTTCTGCACCAGTCTGCCATGAGGGACCTTGTCAAAGGCCTTACTGAAGTCCATGTAGACAACATCCACTGCCCTACCCTCATCAATCATCTTCGTCACTTCCTCGAAATACTCGATCAAGTTAGTGAGGCACGACCTCCCTTTCACAAAACCATGTTGCCTCTCACTAATATGTCCACTTATTTCCAAGTGGGAATAAATCCTGTCTCGAAGAATCCTCTCCAATAATTTCCCTACCACTGATGTAAGGCTCACCAGTCTGTAATTACCTGGATTATTCTTGTTACCCTTCTTAAACAAAGGAACAACATTGGCTATTCTCCAATCCTCTGGGATCTCCCCTGTAGCCAGTGAGGATACAAAGATTTCTCTCAAGGCCCCAGCAATTTCCTCTCTTGCCTCTCTCAGTATTCTGAGGTATATCCCATCAGGCCCTGGGGACTTGTCTACCTTGATGATTCTCAAGAACCCCAATACCACCTCCTTTTTGATCTCAACATGACTCAAACTATCTACACACCCTTTCCCAGACTCATCATCCACCAACTCCTTCTCTTTGGTGAATACTGACGCAAAGTACTCATTTAATACCTCGCCCATTTCCACTGGCTCCACACACAGATTCCCTCCCTTGTCCTTGAGTGGGCCAACCCTCTCCCTGGCTACCCTCTTGCTCTTTGTATATGTGTAAAAAGCCTTGGGATTTTCCTTAATCCTGCTGGCCAATGCTTTTTCATGACCCCTTTTAGCTCTTCTTACTCCTTGCTTAAGTTTATTTCTACTTTCCTTGTATTCCACACTTGTGTCGTGTGTTCCCAGCCTCCTAGCTTTGACAAATGCTTCCTTTTTCTCTTTGACTAGGCTCACAATATCTCTCGTTATCCAAGGTTCCCAAAACTTGCCAAACTTACCCTTCAGCCTTGCAGGAATGTGCCGGTCCTGAATCCCTATCAACTTACACTTGAAAGCCTCCCACATGCCAGATGTTGATTTGCCCTCAAACATCTGCCCCCAATCTACATTCTTCAGTTCCTGCCTAATACTGTTTTAATTAGCCTTCCCCCAATTTAGCACCTTCACTTGAGGACTACACTTCTGTTTATCCATCAGTACCACTCCTTGACACCAGAAGACCTGCTTCCCACTTCTTGGTAAATGTTGCTGGTCCGACTTCTCCCAGAATGCACCAGTGAAGTCCCTCAGCCGCCTCTACCGGGTGTTCCTTTCCAGTCGGGGAACACTTCAGCAGTCAAGGGTATTCAGCTTCTGATCTTCGGGTAAGTGTTCTCCAAGGCGGCCTGCAAGACACACGATAACGCAGAATCGCCAAGCAGAAACTGATAGCCAAGTTCCACGCACATGCAGACGGCCTCAACTGGGATCTTGGGTTCATGTCACATTACCTGTAACCCCCACGACTTGCCTGGGCTTGTAAAATCTCACTAACTGTCCTGGCTTGAGACAATTCACACCTCTTTAACCCTCTCTCCACTTGCATTGTCTGCACCTGTAAAGACTTGATTACCTGTTAAGACTCGCGTTCCAACCATTATCTTGTAAATTGAGTCTGTGTCTTTATAGGCCCTGTTTGTGAACCCAATCTCCCACTCACCTGATGAAAGGGCAGCGCTCCGAAAGCTCATGTTACCAAATAAACCTGTTGGACTTTAAGCTGGTGTTGTGAGACTTCTTACTGTGTCTAACACACCAGAGACCAAAGTAATTATTCACACTGCTTACTGAGTTAATGAAAAGCCAGTATAATCTCCTGCAGAACAGGAATCCACACAGTTTACCATACACATTCTGTTTGGCATCAGGACAGAGCGATGAACTCATCAGAATCTGCAAAGTTATTTACCAAACAGAATAAATGAGTTTTAACAAGTACAACAGTGAAGGTTTTTACTCTTCAGGCTGCAAAGTTCCTCAGATATACTAACCTTGACAAAAAACAAATACACAGTAAAATATTGATTTTGTTTCACTGTTAAGACCCTTTTAAGTCTCAGGAAACTGTCCCTTGATGTAGCAATTTCCTTCACTCAGAACTTTGAGTTCAATGATCAGCTGCATTGACTAAAGTTCAAAGTGTCAAGAATATCTTAATTCTGCACACACCATGTTTTGTTAACTCCTCATTGTACATGTGGTGAGAGTTCAACCATTGACTATTTTCCTTAGATTTTCCTTTACCAATTAACTCCCAAATAATTGTACGAGGCAATTACAGTTAGGTGGAAACAGGTTTGGAGGTTGGGTAAACCATCAGCTCTGGGCTCATTGACTGTGTAGCCTGTCAGTCAGGGTGATCTACATGCAAGGTGAGCTGCTTTGGACACAGTCAAGTTGACACTGTCAGGTCAGGTTTGCTTTTTGGGGGCAGGCTGTGTAGGGAAGAGCTGTGAAGGCAGAGTTTGGTAATCCCGAGTGGTAATGGAGAGGTTTGGGTATTCCTTGCATGGTTTGGAGGTGGGAGAAACCCTGCAGGGGGCAGCAGCAGCAAGAGTGAAGTTGGGTGTAGGTGAAGAGTGGGTGTTCCTCAACTGCTTTACCTGTATTTGTGTTACATGGACCACCAATATTAATTACAAACACACCAACTCCCATAGTTACCTCAACTAAAGCTCCTCACACCCAGCTCCCTACAAGGAATTCATCCCATTCTCCGAGTTTCCCGCCACCTTCGAAAATGGTACTTCTGACATTTTCCAATACCAAGGGTTCCCGCCCCACCACTGTGGTTGACAGAGCACTCAGCCATGTCCAACCTATCTCCACACCTTTGGCCTCACGCCATCGACTCCCCCTCAGAACCACAACAGGATTCCCTCATCTTCATTTTTCACCCCACCAGCATTTGTATAAAAAGGATCCTCCGCCATCTTAACCCACTCCAGCATGATGCCATCACAAAACACATCTTTGCCATATCCCACCCTGTTAAAGCATGGTTGATGATAAATGCCAAGCTGCCCAAATCCCAAAGGTAAACTTGTAGCAGCTGCCAAAGCAATTCTTGTAATTTGTGTATCATGAAGAGGTTTTCTAAAATCAGATAATGACTTATCTGACCAATTGCGATAATTTTATATCAAAGTAACAATGTATTGAAGTGAAGAAAAATCAATCAAATAAATTACATAAGAACATAAGAAATAGGAGCAGGAGTAGGCCATCTAGCCCCTCAAGCCTGCCCCGCCATTCAATAAGATCATGGCTGATCTGAAGTGAATCAGTTCCACTTACCCGCCTGATCCCCATAACCCTTAGTTCCCCTACCGATCAGGAATCCATCTATCCGTGACTTAAACATATTCAACGAGGTAGCCTCCACCTCTTCAGTGGGCAGAGAATTCCAGACATTCACCACCCTCTGAGAGAAGCAGTTCCTCCTCAACTCTGTCCTAAACTGACCCCCCTTTATTTTGAGGCTGTGCCCTCTAGTTCTGGTTTCCTTTCTAAGTGGAAAGAATCTCTCCACTTCTACCCTATCCAGCCCCTTCATTATCTTATATGCCTCGATAAGATCACCCCTCAGCCTTCTAAACTCCAACGAGTACAAACCTAATCTGCTCAATCTCTCCTCATAATCTACACCCCTCATCTCCGGTATCAACCTGGTGAACCTTCTCTGCACTCCCTCCAAGGCCAATATATCCTTTCGCAAGTAAGGAGACCAAAACTGCACACAGTATTCCAGCTGCGGCCTCACCAATGCCTTGTACAGATGCAGCAAGACTTCTCTGCTTTTATATTCTATCCCCCTCGCGATAAATGCCAACATCCCATTTGCCTTCTTGATCACTTGCAGACTGAGTTTTTGCGACTCATGCACAAGGACCCCCATGTCCCTTTGCACAGTAGCATGTTGTAATTTTTTTCCATTTAAATAATAATCCAATTTGCTATTATTTCTTCCAAAGTGAATAACCTCACATTTGCCAACGTTATACTCCATCTGCCAGATTCTCGCCCACTCACTCAGCCTATTCAAATCTCTCTGCAGACCATCCGCTTCCTCCACGCAATTCACTTTCCCACTTATCTTCGTGTCGTCAGCAAACTTTGTTACCCTACACTCAGTCCCCTCCTCCAGATCATCTATGTAAATAGTAAACAGTTGAGGCCCCAGTACCGATCCCTGCGGCACGCCACTGGTTCTGCCAACCAGAAAAGCACCCATTTATTCCAACTCTCTGCTTCCTGTTGGATATGATGTGGAGATGCCGGTGTTGGACTGGGGTAAACACAGTAAGAAGTTTAACAACACCAGGTTAAAGTCCAACAGGTTTATTTGGTAGCAAAACCCACACTTTTGTGTGTTATCCTGTCGGATAGCCAATCCCCAATCCACGCTATCACCCTACCCCCAACTCCGTGTGCCCCAATCTTCTGCAGCAACCTTTTGTGAGGCACCTTATCGAATGCCTTTTGGAAATCCAAAAACACCACATTTCCCCTCCGTCAACTGCACTAGTCACATTTTCATAAAAATCCAGTAAGTTCATCAAACACGACTTTCCTCTCATGAATCCATGCCGTGTCTGCTTGATCGAACCATTCTTATCCAGATGGCCCGCTATTTCTTCTTTAATGATGGATTCCAGCATTTTCCCAACTACAGACGTTAGGCTAACCGGCCTGTAGTTACCCGCCTTTTGTCTACTACCTTTTTTAAACAGCGGCGTAACAGTAGCCGTTTTCCAATCAGCTGGCACTATCCCAGAGTCCAGTGAATTTTGATAAATAACCACTAACGCATCCGCTATTACCTCTGATATTTCTTTCAGTACCCTGGGATGCATTCCATCCGGGCCCGGGGACTTGTCCACCTTCAGTCCCGTTAGTCTACCAAGCACTGCCTCTCTGGTAACAATAATTGTATTGAGTACCTCTCCTCCTGCCAACACTCGATCATTAATATTCGGTAAACTATGTGTGTCTTCCACCGTGAAGACCGACACAAAAAAACCTATTTAAAGTCTCAGCCATTTCCAAATCCCCCCTCTCGTCCTCCAAGGGTCCAACATTCACTCTAGCCACTCCATTCCTTTTTATATATTTGTAAAAACTTTTACTATTATTTTTTATGTTTAGAGCTAGTTTAGTTTCATAATCTATCTTTCCTTTCTTTATCGCTTTCTGAGTCATTCTTTGTTGTTTTTTAAAGCTTTCCCAATCTTCTAAGTCTCCACTATTTTTGGCCACTCTGTACGCATCAGTTTTTAATTTAATACATGCAAACTCAAGAATATTTTCACACAGTTAACAGTACTTTAAAACAGTTCCAAAAAGGTCTTAGCATTAATTACAATCGGACCTAACATTCCCTTTTCTGATGACAACAGTCCTGAAAGATTTTTAAATCTATAGAATTCCAGTAACTTTACCACATAGTGCCCTTATGCTCTTGGGTGTTCTCTGAGGGTGAAAGCAATCTGGTTCTCCAAGTCTAGCCTTTTCCACACTGTCTTTTAGATATTACCATACACCACACTACCTTCTTGGAGATATTACCAGCTACCACACTGCCTTAGAACATAGAACATAGAAAGCCACAGCACAAACAGGCCCTTCGGCCCACAGGTTGCGCTGATCATATCCCTACCTCTAGGCCTATCTATAGCCCTCAATCCCATTAAATCCCATGTACTCATCCAGAAGTCTCTTAAAAGACCCCAACGAGTTTGCCTCCACCACCATCGACGTCAGCCGATTCCACTCACCCACCACCCTCTGAGTGAAAAACTTACCCCTGACATCTCCTCTGTACCTACCCCCCAGCACCTTAAACCTGTGTCCTCTCATAGCAACCATTTCAGCCCTTGGAAATAGCCTCTGAGAGTCTACCCTGTCCAGACCTCTCAACATCTTGTAAACCTCTATCAGGTCACCTCTCATCCTTCGTCTCTCCAGGGAGAAGAGACCAAGCTCCCTCAACCTATCCTCATAAGGCATGCCCCCCAATCCAGGCAACATCCTTGTAAATCTCCTCTGCACCCTTTCAATGGCTTCAACATCTTTCCTGTAATGAGGTGACCAGAACTGCGCGCAGTACTCCAAGTGGGGTCTAACCAGGGTCCTATAAAGCTGCAGCATTATCTCCCGACTCCTAAACTCAATCCCTCGATTAATGAAGGCTAGTACGCCGTACGCCTTCTTGACCGCATCCTCCACCTGCGAGGCCGATTTAAGAGTCCTATGGACCCGGACCCCAAGGTCCTTCTGATCCTCTACACTGCTAAGAATGGTACCCTTCATATTATACTGCTGCTTCATCCCATTGGATCTGCCAAAATGGATCACTACACACTTATCCGGGTTGAAGTCCATCTGCCACTTCTCCGCCCAGTCTTGCATTCTATCTATGTCTCGCTGCAACTTCTGACATCCCTCCAAACTATCCACAACACCACCTACCTTGGTGTCGTCAGCAAACTTACCAACCCATCCCTCCACTTCCTCATCCAGGTCATTTATGAAAATGACAAACAGCAAGGGTCCCAGAACAGATCCCTGGGGCACTCCACTGGTCACTGACCTCCACGCAGAGAAAGACCCCTCCACAGCCACTCTCTGCCTTCTGCAGGCAAGCCAGTTCTGGATCCACAAGGCAACAGCCCCTTGGATCCCATGCCCTCTCACTTTCTCAAGAAGTCTTGCATGGGGGACCTTATCGAACGCCTTGCTGAAGTCCATATAGACCACATCCACCGCTCTTCCTTCGTCAATGTGTTTGGTCACATTTTCAAAGAACTCAACCAGGCTCGTAAGGCACGACCTGCCCTTGACAAAGCCGTGCTGACTACTTTTGATCATACTAAACTTCTCTAGATGATCATAAATCCTGTCTCTCAGGATCCTCTCCATCAACTTACCAACCACTGAGGTTAGACTCACCGGTCAGTAATTTCCCGGGCTGTCCCTGTTCCCTTTCTTGAATATAGGGACCACATCTGCAATCCTCCAATCCTCCGGAACCTCTCCCGTCTCCATCGACGATGCAAAGATCATCGCCAAAGGCTCCGCAATCTCCTCCCTCGCCTCCCACAGTAACCTGGGGTACATCCCATCCGGTCCCGGCGACTTACCAACCTTGATGCCATTCAATAGTTCCAACACATCCTCTTTCTTTATGTCCACATGCTCGATCCTTTCTGTCCACCGCAAACCAGCAGTACAACCACCCAGATCCCTTTCCACCGTGAATACCGAGGTAAAGTATTCATTAAGCACCTCCGCCATTTCTAACGGTTCCGCACAAACTTTTCCCCCTTCACCTTTTAAGGGTCCTATGCCTTCACATCTCATCCTTTTACTCTTGACATATTTGTAGAAAGCCTTGGGATTCTCCTTAATCTTACCCGCCAAGGTCTTCTCATGACCCCTTCTCGCTCTCCTAATTTCCTTCTTAAGCTCCTTCCTACATCGCGTATACTCCTCTAAATCCTTAACACCTCCTAGCTCTCTGAACCTTCTGTACGCCTCTCTTTTCTTATTCACCAGGTTCATCACAACCTTCGTGCACCACGGTTCCCGTACCCTACCAACACCCCCCTGTCTCATCGGAACGTTGTCATGCAGAGCTCCAGACAAACATTCCTTGAAAATCCTCCACTTTCCTTCGGTACTTTTCCCCAAGAATGCCTCCTTCCAATTTACCCGTCTAATTTCCTCCCTGATGACACTGTATTTCCCTTTACTCCAGAGAAACACTTTCCTAGTCTGCCTGATCCTATCTCTTTCCAATGCTATCGTGAAGGAGATAGAATTATGATCGCTATCCCCAAGATGCTCACCCACCGAGAGATCCTCCACCTGTCCAGGTTCATTAGCCAGCACCAGATCAAGTACAGCCTCTCCTCTAGTAGGCTTATCCACATACTGTGTCAGGAAACTCTCCTGGACACACCTAACAAACTCCTCTCCATCCAAACCCCTAGCCCTAGGGATATTCCAATCTATGTGTGGGAAATTAAAATCTCCCATCACGACAACTCTGTTATTCCTACATCTCTCCAGGATCTGTTTCCCCATCTGCTCCTCAACATCTCTGTTACTATTGGGCGGCCTATAGAAAACACCCAGCAAAGTTACCGACCCCTTCCTGTTCCTAACCTCCACCCACAGAGACTCCGTAGTCAATCCCTCCACGGCGTCCACCTTCTCTACAGCCGTGACACTATCCCTGATCAACAGTGCCACTCCCCCCCCTCTCTTGCCTCCCTCCCTGTCCTTCCTGAAACATCTAAAACCCGGCACCTGAAGCACCCAGTCCTGTCCCTGAGACATCCAAGTCTCCGTAATGGCCACCACATCACAATTCGAAGCAGCAATCCACGCTCTAAGCTCATCCACTTTATTCACTACACTCCTGGCATTAAAATAGACACATCTCAGACCTTCAGCCTGAGCACTTCCCTTCTCCATCGCTCGTCTAACCTCCCTCTTACCCTGTCTACAT
The DNA here is from genome assembly GCF_964213995.1 of Mustelus asterias. NCBI lineage: Eukaryota > Metazoa > Chordata > Chondrichthyes > Carcharhiniformes > Triakidae > Mustelus > Mustelus asterias. The sequence continues at coordinate 5,972,421 of NC_135805.1, read as the reverse complement.
TCCTTATCTATTTGCGAGCTAACCTCCTCGCTCTCAGTCCCCTCATTTCGATTCCCTCCCCCCAACCTTTCTAGTTTAAAGTCTCTCCAGTAGCCTTAGCCAACCTTCCCGCCAGGATATTGGTCCCCCTGGGATTCAAGTGCCACCCGTCTTTTTTAAACAGGTCACACCTGCCCCTAAAGAGGTCCCAATGATCCAAGTACCCAAATCCTTGTCCCTTGCTCCAGTCCCTCAGCCACGCATTAATTCTCCACCGATTCCTGTTCTCACTCTCCCGCGGCACAGGCAGCAATCCCGAGATTACTACCTTTGCATTCCTCTTTCTCAGCTGTCTACCTCATAGCTAAGCTGCCTTCTGGGAAATCTAAGCAGCTATCCCCTCAAACAGGCTTCAGTGTTTTCTTAAATATGTTCCTTTGATCTCTCTCCCCTCTATTGTTTCATCCAGTCTCTGAGAAGTTCCTTTACCTCAGAACTAATCAAACTCCTTTCCTTCGCTTTATTGGGTGACACGGTGGTTAGCACCAGAGCCAGAGACCCAGGTTTGATTCCAGCCTTGGCTGACTGTCTGTGGTGAGTTTGCATGTTCTCCCCACGTCTGCGCGAGTTTCCTCCGTGTGCTCTGGTTTCCTCACACAGTCCAAAGATGTGCAGGTTATTTGATTTGATTTATTGTCACGTGAATTGGTGTACAAAGAACAATACAGCACAGGAACAGGCCCTTCGGCCCTCCAAGCCTGTGCCGCTCATGTGCCCACTAGACCACTCTTTTGTATCCCTCTATTCCCAGTCTGTTCATGTGGCTATCTAAATAAGTCTTAAACGATCCCAGCGTGTCCGCCTCAATCACCTTGCTTGGCAGTACATTCCAGGCCCCCACCACCCTCTGTGTAAAATACGTCCCCGACATCTGTGTTGAACCTTGCCCCCCTCACCTTGAACCCGTGACCCCTTGTGTTCGTCACCTCCGACCTGGGAAAAAGCTTCCCACTGTTCACCCTATCTATGCCCTTCATAATTTTATACACCTCTATTAGGTCGCCCCTCATCCTCCGTCTTTCCAGGGAGAACATCCCCAGTTTACCCAATCTCTCCTCATAGCTAAGACCCTCCATACCAGGCAACATCCTGGTAAACCTTCTCTGTACTCTCTCCAAAGCCTCCACATCCTTCTGGTAGTGTGGCGACCAGAACTGGACGCAGTATTCCAAATGTGGCCTAACCAGCGTTCTATACAGCTGCAACATCATATGCCAACTTTTATATTCTATGCCCTGTCCAATAAAGGCAAGCATGCCATATGCCTTCGTCACCACCCTCTCCACCTGTGCTGCCACCTTTAAGGATCTGTGGACTTGTACACCCAGGCCCCTCTGTGTGTCTATACTCCTGATGGTTCTGCCATTTATTGTATAGCTCCCCCTTACATTACATCTACCGAAATGCATCACTTCGCATTTATCTGGATTAAATTCCATCTGCCATTTCTCCGCCCAATGTTCCAGCCTATCTATATCCTGCTGTATTCTCTGACAATGTTCATCACTATCCGCAACTCCAGCAATCTTCGTGTCGTCCGCAAACGTACTGATCACACCAGTTACATCTTCCTACAAATCATTTATATATATCACAAACAGCAGAGGTCCCAGTACAGAGCCCTGCGGAACACCACTAATCACAGACCTCCAACCGGAAAAAGACCCCTCCACTACTACCCTCTGTCTTCTATGGCTAAGCCAGTTCTCCACCCATCTAGCTAGCTCACCTTTTATCCCGTGAGATTTAACCTTTTGCACCAGCCTGCCATGAGGGACCTTGTCAAACGCTTCACTAAAATCCATATAGACGACATCCACGGCCCTTCCCTCATCAATCGTTTTTGTCACCTCCTCAGAAAACTCGACCAAATTTGTGAGGCATGACCTCCCTCATACAAAACCATGCTGTCTATCGCTAATGAGATTATTCAGTTCTAAATGCGCATATATCCTATCTCTAAGAATCTTCTCCAACAACTTCCCTATCACGGACATCAAGCTCACCGGCCTACAATTACCCGGGTTATCCTTACTACCCTTCTTAAATAACAGGACCACATTTGCTATCCTCCAATCCTCTGGGACCTCACCTGTGTCCAGTGAAGCGATTAAAGATTTCTGTTAGAGGCCCAGCAATTGCATCTCTCGCCTCCCTGAGGAGTCTAGGATAGATACCATCCGGCCCTGGGCATTTGTCTGTCTTAATGTTTCCTAAAATATCTAACACTTCCTCCCTTGTAATTGAGATTTTTTTCTATCGGGTCAACACATCTCTCTGAGACAATACCAGTCAACATGTCCCTCTCCTTTGTGAATACTGATGCAAAGTATTTGTTTAGGATCTCACCTACTTCCTTTGGTTCTAAGCATAATTCCCCTCTTTTGTCCCTGAGGTGTCCAATTCTTTCCCTAACAACCCTCTTGTTCCTAACGTATGTATAAAATGCCTTAGGATTCTCCTTAATCCTGTCTGCCAAGGACATTTCGTGACCCCTTTTTGACCTTCTAAGTCCCTATTTGAGTTCTTTTCTCCTTTCTCTGTATTCCTCCAGTGCTCCATCTGTTTTTAGCTGCCTGGACCTCATGTATGCCTTTTTTTTCTTTTTGATTAGACCCACAATTTCACTGGTTATCCACGGCTCCCGAATCCTACCTTTCCTGTCCTTCCTCTTTACAGGCACATGCCTGTCCTGCAGTCCTATCAACTGCTCCTTAAAAGACTCCCACATGCCAGATGTGGATTTACCCTCGAACAGCCTCTCCCAATCAACAGCCACCAAATCCTGCCTAATCCGGCAGTGAACAGTGAAAAGTATTGTTGCATGCGCATTATATAGCCAAAACATACCGTTCATAGAGTACGTAGGGGAGAAGGAAAGGAGAGGGTGCAGAATATAGTGTTCGTCATAGCTAGGGTGTAGAGAAAGATCTTAATATGAGGTAGGTCCATTCAAAAAGTCTGATGGCAATAGGGAAGAAGCTGTTCTTCAGTCAGTTGGTCCATGATCTCAGACTTTTGTATCTTTTTCCTGATGGAAGGTGGTGGAAACGAGTAGGTCCAGGGGGCGTGGAGTCCCTGATTATGCTGGCTGCTTTTTCAAGGCAGCAGAAAGTGCAGCTGGAATCAAAGGATGGAAGGCTGGTTTCCATTCCTGCATTTCTGAACCAGTAAAGAAAATCTGCTTCGTAGTCAGTATTATTACTATTAAACTGCAGAGCTCAACAACCAGGTGGCAAGGTCAAGGAACTAGATGCTATTTGTTTGTGAAACACTTGGCATGTATTAATGCCTTTGACATACACAGCAGTGTTTCATCATATTAACAGGGCATTATCAGAGCAAGCAACACTTACTGTTCATTAACACCAACAGTGTTAAAGAGAAAACTTGTTTACAATTTCTATTCGGACAAGCATATTTTCACCAAATCAAACCGTGTTGCTCAGATGATAACGAGGATTATGAATGTACAAAACAGGAGCAGAAGCAGCCCATTTGGCCCCTCGAGTCTAGGCTATTTGGCCCCTTGAACCTACTCCACCATACAATAAGATCACTGCTGATCTTTTCGTGTCTCGAATTTCACATTCGCATTAATCCCCAATGACTTTTGATTCCCTTGCCGAAGAATCTATCAACATCCACCTTCAAAATTTTCAATTTAACACAATGCCGTTGGGGAGGGAATTCCAGGATTTTGGCCCAATGACTGCGAAGGTACGGCGATATATTTCCAAGTCAGGATGAAAAGTGGCTTGGAAGGGAACTTGCAGGTGGTGGTGTTCCCATTTATCTGCTGCTCTTGTCCTTCTAGATGAAAGTGGTCATGGGTTTGGAAGGTGCTGTGTAAGGAAGGATCTTTGGTGAATTGCTGCAGTGCATCTTGTAGATAGTACACACTGCTGCTACTGAGCGTTGGTGGTGGAGGGAGTGGATATGGTGCCAATCAAGCGGGCTGCTTTGTCCTCGATAGTGTCAAGGCTCGGTATTTAGAGCTGCACCCATCCAGGCAAGTGGGGAATATTCCATCACACAACCTTGTAGATGGTGGAGAGGCTCTGGGGAATCAGGAGGTGAGTTACTCACCGCAGTATTCCTGGCCTCTGGCCTGCTCTTGTAGCCACTGTGTTTATGTGGTGAGTCCAGATGAGTTTCTGGTCAATGGTAACCCCCAAGAATCCAAAGAACTTCTACAAATACATAGAAGGCAAAAGAGTAACTAGGGAGAGAGTAGGACCTCTTAAGGATCAACAAGGTCATCTATGTGCGGATCCACAAGTAATGGGCGAGATCCTAAATGAATATTTCTGATCACAATTTACTGTTGAGAAAGGCATGATTGTTAGGGAACTTGGGGAAATAAATAGTGGTGTCTTGAGGAGTATATATAATATATATATAAATATTACAGAGGTGGTGGTGCTGAAAGTCTTAAAGAGCATCAAGGTAGATAAATCCCTGGGACCTGATGGAAGTGTATCCCAAGACGTTGTGGGAGGCTAGGGAGGAAATTGCAGGTCCCCAAGCAGAGATATTTGAATCACAGCCACAGGTGAGGCGCCTGAAGACTGGAGGGTGGCAAATGTCGTGCTTTTGTTTCAGAAAGGCTGGAGGGAAAAGCCTGGGAACTACAGGCCGGTGAGCCTAATATCGGTAGTAGGTAAGTTGTTAGAAGGTATTCTGAGAGACAGGGTCTACAGGCATTTTAGAGAGGCAAGGACTGATTAGGGACAGTCAGCATGGCTTTGTGAGTGGAAAATCATGTCTCACAAATTTAATTGAGTTTTTTGAAGGGGTAACTAGGAAGGTAGATGAGGGTAGTGCAGTTGATGTTGTCTACATGGACTTTAGCAAGGCCTTTGACAAGGTACCGCATGGTAGGTGTTACATAAGGTTAAATCTCACAGGATCCAGAGTGAGGTAGCCAATTGGATACAAAATTGGCTTGATGACAGGAGCCAGAAGGTGGTTGTAGAGTGTTGTTTTTCAAACTAGAGGCCTGTGATCAGCGGTGCGCCTCAGGGATCAGTGCTGGGCCCACTGTTATTTGTCATTTATACTAATGGTTTGGATGAGAATTTAGGAGGCATGGTTAGTAAGTTTGCAGATGACACCAAGATTGGTGGCATAATGAACAGTGAAGAAGGTTATCGAGGATTGCAACGGGATCTTAATCAATTGGGTCAGTGGGCTGTCAAATGGCAGATGGAGTTTAATTTACATAAATGCGAGGTGATGCATTTGGTAGATTGAACCAGGGCAGGACTTACTCAGTTAATGGTCGGGCATTAGGGAGAGTTACAGAACAAAGAGATCTATGAGTACAGGTTCCTAGCTTCTTGAAAGTGGAGTCACAGATGGACAGAGTGATGAAGAAGGCATTTGGCATGCTTGGTTTCATTGGTCAGAACATTGAATACTGGAGTTGGGATTTCTTGTTGAAGTTGCATAAGATATTAGTAAGGCCACAAATGGAATACTGTGTGCAGTTTTGGTCACCTTATAATAGAAAGGATATTATTAAACTGGAAAGAGTGGAGAAAAGATTTACTAGGATGTTACCGGGACTTGATGGTTTGAGTTATAAGGAGAGGCTGGATAGACTGGGACCTTTTTTCCTGGAGCGTAAGAGACTTAGGGGTGATCTTAGAGGTCTATAAAATAATGAGGGGCATAGCTTAGCAAGATAGTCAGTATCTTTTCCCAAAGGTAGGGGAGTCTAAAACTAGATGGCATAGGTTCAAGGCGAGAGGGGAGAGGTAGAACTCAGATGTCAGAGGGACGTTTTTTTACACAGAGTGGTGGGGGCATGGAATGCGCTGCCAAGTAGGGTGGTGGAGGCAGACACGCTGGCATCGTTTAAGACTTACCTGGATAGTCACATGAGCAGTCTGGGAATGGCGGGATACAAACGAATGGTCTAGTTGGACCAATGAGCGGCACAGGCTTGGAGGGCCGAAGGGCCTGTTTCCTGTGCTGTACTGTTCTTTGTTCTTTGTTCTAAATAAAATTTCAATTAAAAAAATTAATTTAATTTAAATAAAATAAAATAAAATAAAATAAAAAATTAAATTAAATATTAATTAAAAGGAGACAATACACATCTCTTTAACCTGTGCTTAATGCTCTCTCCACTCACGTTGTTTGTACCTTTAAGACTTGATTATCTTTAAAGACTGCATTCCAATCATTATTCTGTAAATTGAGTTTGTGTCTCTGTGTGCCCTGTTTGTGAGCATTTCTCCACTCCACCTGACGAAGGGGCAGCGCTCTGAAAGCTAGTGGCATTTGCTACCAAATAAACCTGTTGGACTTTAACCTGGTGTTGTTAAACTTCTTACTGATGAGTTTTAGCAGGTATGTATTTCAATGTCAAACAGATTTAGATGCCTCCAGGCATGTAAACAATAGGGAATTTCAAACTCAGTGCACCATCTGTGAGCACAATTTACAGTAATGCTGAAAACAAATAACTATTAAAACAAAAGACTTCCTTCAAATAATTCTCTAGAGAAGGAACCAGCTTCAGCCCCAGAAAAAGGGAACTGGTCTTTCAACTCAGCCAAATTTTGACCACATTTCAAATCAGAGCAACCTGGGAAAGATGAAACATTCCCTTTAATCAGTCACATTCTCAAATGGTTTTTAAATACGATTGGTAAACAACTCCTCAAACCAGGGAAACATTTCCTGACGTATGTATCGGGCAGTCAGACATTTAATACGTACTCTTCAATTACCACAGCTACTGACACTGCCAACAGCCACTCCAAAACCAATGGAAAGCTGGGGATGGCTAAAAGACAACCTGCTGGCAAGTTAATGAATGACTCGTACACACTTGAATCATGAGTGTAAACAATTTTTTTCTCAACCTACCAAAGCGACGATATTTCAGAATGATCTGATCAGCTGTAAAATGCTGTATGTGGCACTTTGTTCACCACCCCCTGCCCCAGCCACCATGGCCTCCACATAAACCTTCTGCCCAGAGGTCAGATGATCTAAAGACACATTACATCGAAACATAGAGGGATATTGACAGGGTGGCATGGAGAGGACGTTTCCTCGTGTCAGAGAATCTAGAACTAAGGGTCACTGTTTAAAAATAAAGGGCCGTTCATTTAAGACAGAGCTGAGGATAATAATTTCTCGCTGAGGGTCATGAGTCACTGGAACTCTTTCTTAAAAGGCAATGGAAACAGAGTCTTTGAATATATTTAAGGCCAAGCTGGATAGATTCTTGATTTACAGGAGGGTGGAAGGTTATTGGGGAAGACTTGAAGTTATAATCAGCCACGATCTTACTGAATGGCACAGCAGACTCAAGGGGCTTATTCTTAATTCATATCTTCACATTCAGATGTTTTTGATTTCATTTATCATCATCACATGTATTGGGTTACAGTGAAAAGTATTGTTTCTTGCACGCTATACAGAAAACATACATTCATAGAGTACATAGGGGAGAAGAAAAGGAGGATGCTGAAGACAATGTTACAGTCGCAGCTAGGGTGTAGAGAAAGAGCAGCTAAATATTTCTTTAGCCTCCTGAGAAAGTAGAGGTGTTGGTGGGCTTTCTTAACTATTGCGTCAGCAGGGAGGGGCCAGGACAGGTTGTTGGTGATCTGGACACCTAGAAACTTGAAGCTCTCCACCATTTCCACTTCATTCCCGTAGATGGAGACAGGGACATGTTCTCCTTTACACTTCCTGAAGTCGATGACTATCTCCCTCGTTTTGTTGACATTAAGGGAGAGATTATTGTTGGCACACCAGTTCACCAGATTCTTTATCTCATTCCTGAACTCTGTCTCATCATTGTTTGAGATCCGACCCACTATGGTAGTGCCATCAGCGAACTTGAAAATCGAATTGGTGAGGAATTTGGCCACACAGTCATAGGTGTATAAGGAATAGAGTAAGGGGCTGAGGACACAGCCTTGTGGGGCACCAGTGTTGAAGATAATCGTGGAGAAGGTGTCATTGCCTATCCTTACTGATTAGAACTATAGAACATTATAGCACAGAAACAGGCCTTTTGGCCCTTCTTGGCTGTGCCAAACCATTTTTCTGCCTAGTCCCACTGACCTGCACCTGGACCATATCCCTCCACACCCCTCTCATCCATGTACCTGTCCAAGTTTTTCTTAAATGTTAAAAGTGAGCCCGCATTCACCACTTCATCTGGCAGCTCGTTCCACACTCCCATCACGCTCTGTGTGAAAAAGCCCACCCTAATACTCCCTTTAAACTTTTCCCCCTTCACCCTTAACCCATGTCTTCTAGTTTTTTTTCCTCCTCGCCTCAGTGGAAAAAGCCTGCTTGCATTCACTCTATCTATACCCATCATAATTTTATATACCTCTATCAAATCTCCCCTCATTCTTCTACGCTCGAGGGAATAAAGTCCTAACCTATTCAACCTTTCTCTGTAACTCAGTTTCTCAAGTCCCGGCAACATCCTTGTAAACCTTCTCTGCACTCTTTCAACCTTATTAATATCCTTCCTGTAATTAGGTGACCAAAACTGCACACAATATTCTAAATTCGGCCTCACCAATGCCTTCTACAACCTCACCATAACATTGAGGTCTGTTGGTTAGGAAGTCTTGGATCCAGTCGCAGAGGGAGAAGCTGAGCCCAAGGCCACAGAGTTTGGAGTTCAATTTTGTTGGGATAATGGTGTTGAAGGCTGAGCTGTAGTCAATAAATAGGAGTCTGACATAAATGTTCTTGTTAACCAGGTGTTCCAGGGTTGAGTGGAGAGCCAAGGAGATGGTGTCTGCTGTTGCGGCGATAGGTGAACTGTAGTGGATCCAGGCAATCTGGGAGGATGGAATTGACCCGTGCCATGACTAACCTATTGAAGCACTTAATGATAGATGTCAGAGCCACTGGGCCATAGTCATTAAAGCATGCTGCCTGGCTTTTCTTTGGCACAAGGATGAAGCAGGTAGAAACCTCAGATCAGTTTAAGTAGGAGGTTAATGAGACGGCGAATACCTCCGCCAGCTGGTCTGCACAGGATCTGAGTGCTCGCCTGGGTACCCCATCCAGGCCAGTTACTTTCCATGGGTTAACTTTCCAGGTGTGACATCTGCAATGGTGACCTCGGATACGGGTTTGGCCAAGGCCTCCAGGATGGGAGACGTCCTGTCGATGACCTCTTGCTCAAAACGGGCATAGCTCATTGGGAAGGGATGCACTGTTGCGAGCGATTCTAAATGCCATCACCTTGTAGCCTGTTATATTGTGCAGACCTTGCCAAAGTCAGTGTGTGCTCATGTGTATAGGATCTGTACTCTTAAAATATACATGCGCACGAGTGGGGGGGGGGGGCGGGGGCGAGAGCAAGGACGGGGGGCGAGAGCGAGAACTAGAGAGAGAACTAGAGAGAACAAAGAACAGTACAGCACAGGAAACAGGCCCTTCGGCCCTCCAAGCCAGTGCCGCTCCTTGGTCCAACTAGACCAATCGTTTGTATCCCTCCATTCCCAGGCTGCTCATGTGACTCTCCAGGTAAGTCTTAAATGATGTCAGCGTGCCTGCCTCCACCACCCTACTTGGCAGCGCATTCCAGGCCCCCACCACCCTCTGTGTAAAAAACGTCCCTCTGATGTCTGAGTTATACCTCGCCCCTCTCAGCTTGAGCCCGTGACCCCTCGTGATCGTCACCTCCGACCTGGGAAAAAGCTTCCCACTGTTCACCCTATCTATACCCTTCATAATCTTGTACACCTCTATTAGATCTCCCCTCATTCTCCGTCTTTCCAAGGAGAACAACCCCAGTCTACCCAATCTCTCCTCATAGCTAAGACCCTCCATACCAGAGAGAGAGAGAGAGTGAGTGAGAATGAAACAGAGACAGAGACAGAGTTGGGGATTGGCTTTGTAGCCAAGCCCTACACAGACTTGAATTCAAAACCTTGCAGGATTCAACTGAACGACACTGATAGCTGTATAGAACATAACTTTCCCGTTAGCTGTGTTGTTAAATTATTAGTACAGGCTGTGTCCCAAACTTCATAAACAATTCGCAGCTGGGTGACTGAAAGACTTCTTTATGCAAAACTTTGCTTGCATTGTAGTTTCAAAGCAGGTAGCCAATTTCAAAGCTCATCCCAGGATTCCCAGCTGAGTTTTAAAATGTGGTCAAGTTAGCTTTAAAGCATAGCATAATTAGTTACACAGGCAGAAATACCTTACAATGAAGCCTTTTAACTAAAACAATCCATACAAAGGATCCCAAAGTGCGGCCACCCTGGGACTCTCGCTTGGTCTGGGACTGTCTCTTGGCATCTTTGATGGTTCTCCATAGATCATATCTGGATTTCCTGCATAGATCACGGTCACCCGACTTGAACGCCTGGACATCAGCAAGCAGTGGATATTCCTGTTCATCCATGTGTTCCAATTGGCGAACACACGGATTTGCTTCCAACTCCTCAGACCAACATTGCACGACTTTCTTTATCAAATGTTCCCACTTCAGTTTTTGCTTGTAATCGAGAGCAAGTGTGGGCGGGCGATGGAGCAGTAGGCATGTTTGATGTTTGTGTAGCAGTGGTCCAGCATTTTTGGGCCTTTGGTGGTACAGGAGACATGTTAGTGGTATCTTGGTAGTACGCTCATGAGCTTGGCTTGATTGAAGTCCCCGGCCACAATGATCAAGGCCTCGGGATGTTTCGCCTCAAGGCCATTCGTAGTGATGTATATTTCATCCAGCGTGGTCTTCACATCCACATGGGGTGGGATGTAAACTGCTGTCAAGATAACAGAGGTGAACACCCACGGTAGGTAGTAGGGGTAGCATTTCAGTGTCAGGTATTCTAGGTCCAGGGAACAGAAACTTACCAGTGTTGCTACACCTGAGCACCAAGAGGTCTCGATTAGAAGGCAGAGCCCACCTCCCCTAACCTTGCCTGAGGCCGCTGTATGGTCCATTCAGTGGATTGAGAAACCCTCTGGTTGTAGGGCACAGTCTGGTGAGGCAGAAGTGAGCCAGGTCTCCGTGAACAGCAAACAGCAGTCTCTCGGTTCCTCCTCCATAGTCAATTCCTGGGAGATGCATGCAAATAGTATCAGGTGGAATAATATACAATTACGTAACACTGTTCCTTCAACACAAAGCTGTCCTTACAGAGGAAAGGAACACTGCATCAATATTGGTAACAGTCCAGGACATATTTAGTAGTATGAAATCAAACCAAGCCTAACTACTTAGCAGATTCAAATCATATTCACATTGCAAACTTTACACAAATTACAATCTCAATAGAAAGTGCTCAAACGCAGAGAACTACGCTCTTAGATTTAGTTCAGAACATAGAACATTACAGCGCAGTACAGGCCCTTCGGCCCTCAATGTTGCGCCGACCAGTGGTACCAATCTAAAGCCCCTCTAATCTACACTATTCTAATATCATCCATATGTTTCTCCAATAACCACTTGAATGCTCTCAACGTCGACGAGTCCACCACTGCTGCAGGCAGGGCATTCCACGCCCTTACTACTCTGAGTAAAGAACCTACCTCTAACATCTGTCCTATATCTCTCACCCCTCAATTTAAAGCTATGTCCCCTCGTGCTAGCCAACACCATCCAAGGAAAAAGGCTCTCACTATCCACCCTATCTAATCCTCTGATCATCTTGTATGCCTCTATTAAGTCACCTCTTAACCACCTTCTCTCTAACGAAAACAACCTCAAGCCCCTCAGCTTTTCCTCATACGATTTTCCCACCATACCAGGCAACATCCTGGTAAAACTCCTCTGCACCCTTTCCAACATTTCCACATCTTTCCTATAATGCGGCAACCAGAACTGGACGCAATACTCCAAATGCGGCCGCACCAGAGTTTTGTACAGTTGCAGCATGACCTTCTGGCTCTGAAACTCAATCCCTCTACCAATAAAAGCGAACACACCGTACGCCTTCTTAACAACCCTGTCAACCTGGGTGCAAACTTTCAGGGATCTATGCACATGGACACCCAGATCCCTCTGCTCATCCACACTACCAAGTATCTTACCATTAGCCCAGTACTCTGTATTCCTGTTACTCCTTCCAAAGTGAATTACTTCACATTTTTCCGCATTAAACTCCATTTGCCACCTCTCAGCCCAGCTCTGCAGCTTATCTATGTCCCTCTGTAATCTGCCACTTCCCTCCGCACTGTCTACAACTCCACCGACTTTAGTGTCATCCGCAAATTTACTAATCCATCCTTCCACGCCCTCATCCAAGTCATTAATAAAAATGACAAACAGCAGTGGCCCCAAAACAGATCCTTGCGGTACACCACTAGTAACTGAACTCCAGGATGAATATTTCCCATCAACCACCACCCTTTGTTTTCTTACAGCTAGCCAATTCCTGATCCAAACCACTAAATCACCCTCAATCCCATGTGTCCGTATCTTCTGCAAAAGCTTACCATGGGGAACCTTATCAAACGCTTTGCTGAAATCCATATACACCACATCAACCGCTTTACCCTCAGCCACCTCTTTGGTCACCTTCTCAAAGAACTCAATAAGGTTTGTGAGGCACGACCTACCCTTCACAAAACCGTGCTGACTATCCCTAATCAAATTATTCCTTTCTAGGTGATTATAAATCCTATCTCTTATAATCCTTTCCAATACTTTGCCCACAACAGAAGTAAGGCTCACCGGTCTATAATTACCAGGGTTGTCCCTACTCCCCTTCTTGAACAAGGGGACAACATTTGCTAACCTCCAGTCTTCTGGCACTGTTCCTGTAGACAATGACGACACAAAGATCAAAGCCAAAGGCTCTGCAATCTCCTCTCTAGCCTCCCAGAGAATCCTAGGATAAATCCCATCCGGCCCAGGGGACTTATCTATTTTTACCCTTTCCAGAATTGCTAACACCTCCTCCTTTTGAACATCAATCCCATCCAGTCCAACAGTCTGCATCTCAGTACTCCCCTCAACAACACTGTCCCTCTCCAGTGTGAATACCGACAAAAAATATTCATTTAGTGCCTCTCCTATCTCTTCAGACTCCACGCACAACTTCCCACTCCTCTCCTTGACTGGCCCTAATCTTACCCTAATCATTCTTTTACTCCTGACATACCTATAGAAAGCTTTAGGGTAGGTTTGGAACATAGGATAGGTTTGGAACATTATCAGCCATCCCTCCTTCCAAGGAATGGGAGGGTAGGAGACCAGGGAACCAACATATATTGAGAAAACAAAGCCTTCTTCCATGAGGGATTTTATTGCATTTACCTACACTGCAGCTTTAATGAGTCATCTATGATTTCAAACTGCAGATCAGAGTAAACAACTGCATTCTTCACTGTTCTCACCATTTGTTAAGCAGCTAAAAACTCTCAGATCGCTTGTCGCTGTATTTGTAAAATGGAGTTTATTATCTCAAGCTACTTAAAGGCCAGCTTTTGATTGCTGGCAGCATGCCATAAAGTTAGTTATACTTTACGCTGAATTTCAATAAATTCCGAGGAATGATACGGATTTGATTTATTATTTTCGCATGTATTAACATAGTGAAAAGTGTTGTTTCTTGTGCGCTATGCAGACAAAACATACTGTTCATCGAGGACGAAACGAGAGAGTGCAGAATGTAGTGATACAGTCATAGCTAGGGTGCAGAGAAAGATCAATTTAATGCAAGGTAAGTACATTCAAAAGTCTGACAGCAGCAGGAAAGAAGCTGTTCTTGAGTCGGTTGATACGTGACCTCAGACTTTTGTATCTTTTTCCCAAAGGAAGGTGGTGGAAGAGAGAATGCCCGGGATAGGGGGGTCCTTCATTATGCTGGCTGCTTTGCTGAGGCAGTGGGAAGTGTAGGAGTCAGTGGATGGGAGGCTGGTTTGCGTGATGGATTGGGCTACATTCACGACCTTTTGTAGTTCCTTGCAGTCTTGGGCAGAGCAGAAGCCATACCAAGCTGCGATACAACCAGAAAGAATGCTTTCTATGGTACATCTGTAAAAGTCGTGGTGAGAGTCGTAGCTGACATGCCAAATTGCCTTAGTCTTCTGAGAAAGTAGAGGCGTTGGTAGGCTTTCTTAACTATATTGTCTGCATGGGGGGGGACCAGGACAGGTTGTTGGTGTTCGGGACACCTAAAAGCTTGAAGCTCTCGACTCTTTCTATTTGGTCCCCGTTGATAAAGACAGGGGCATGTTCTCCTTTACGCTGTCTGAAGTCTATGACAATCTCCTTCGTTTTGTTGACATTCAGGGAGAGATTATTGTTGCCGCACCAGTTTACCAGATTCTCTATCTCATTCCTGTACTCTGTCTCATCATTGTTTGAGATCCAACCCACTACGGTGTGTCGTCAACAAATTTGAAAATTGGTACTTGGGTACTTTTGGGTATTAGTACTTCATGCGGCTTTCATCTCAGGAATGGCACAATATTTGATGGAGACAGTTGTCACTCATCAGGACAGATTTGCAAGGTAACAATATATAGTGACATCAAAACAGAAAATGCTGGATAAACTCATCAAGTTTATCCATGGAGAGAAACAAAGTTAACATTTCAGATCTAAATCATTCTTCTACAGAACTCTCACCTCACGCCGAAACAAGAAGCTTTCTCTTTCTTTCAGATGTTAAGGAATGCAAATACAAATGCCAACTCAACTGTCAGCTCAAAAGAAAATAAAAGCCGTTGCAAACTGTTGAAAGAACTTTAAAAATAAGAGAGTGCCATACAGTCCTCAGGTTACTTCACACTTCGATAAGAACATGGCTGAACGTCTACATCAACTCCACTTTCGCTCCCTATCCCCTTAATTCCCTTCATATCTATAAATTCAAAGAACAAAGAAAATTACAGCACAGGAACAGGCCCTTCGGCCCTCCAGGCCTGCACCGACCATGCTGCCTGACTTAACTAAAACCCCCTACGCTTCCGGGGACTATATCCCTCTATTCCCATCTCATTCATGTACTTGTCAAGACGCCCCTTAAAAGATACTACCGTATCCGCTTCCACTACCGCCCCCAGCAACGGGTTTCAGGCACACACCACTGTGTAAAAAATCTGCCTCGTACATCTCTTTTAAACCTTGCCCCTCGCACCTTAAACCTATGCCTCCTAGTAATTGACTCTTCTACCCTGGGAAAAAGCTTCTGACTATCCACTCGGTCCATGCCTCTCACAATCTTATAGAAACATAGAAACATAGAAAACTACAGCACAAAACAGGCCATCGGCCCCACAAGTTGTGCCGAACATATCCCTACCTTTTAGGCCTACCTATAACCCTCCATCCTATTAAGTCCCATGTACTCATCCAGGAGTCTCTTAAAAGACCCTATTGAGTTTGCCTCCACCACCACTGACAGCGGCCGATTCCACTCGCCCACCACCCTCTGTGTGAAAAACTTCCCCCCAACATCTCCCCTGTACCTACCCCCCAGCACCTTAAACATGTGTCCTCTCGTAGCAGCCATTTCCACCCTGGGAAAAAGCCTCCGAGAGTCCACCCGATCTATGCCTCTCAACATCTTATACCTCTATTAGGTCTCCTCTCATCCTACGTCTCTCCAAGGAGAAAAGACCGAGCTCCCTCAGCCTATCCTCATAGGCATGCCACTCAATCCAGGCAACATCCTTGTAAATCTCCTCTGCACCCTTCCAATCTTTTCCACATCCTTCCTGCAATGAGGCGACCAGAACTAAGCACAGTACTCCAAGTGGGGTCTGACGAAGGTCTTATATAGCTGCATCATTATCCCCGGACTCCTAAACTCAATCCCTCGATTGATAAAGGCCAGCACACCATATGCCTTCTTAACCACCTCCTCCACCTGCGGGGCCGATTTTAGAGTCCTATGGACCCGGACCCCAAGGTCCTTCTGATCCTCATCAGTACTAAGAGTCTTTCCCTTTATATTGTACTCCTTCATCCCATTTGACCTGCCAAAATGGACCACTACGCATTTATCTGCCACTTCTCCGCCCAGTCTTATATCCTATCCATGTCCCTCTGTAACTTCTGACATCCCTCCAGACTATCCACAACCCCACCAACCTTCGTGTCGTCGGCAAACTTACCAACCCATCCCTCCACTTCCTCATCCAGGTCATTTATGAAAATGACAAACAGCAAGGGTCCCAGAACAGATCCCTGCTGCACACCACTGGTGACCGACCTCCATTTAGAAAAAGACCCATCTATACCCACTTTCTGCCTCCTTTGGACAAGCCAGTTCCGGATCCACCGGGCAGCAGCCCCTTGGATCCCATGCCCTCTCACTTTTTCGAGAAGCCTTGTATGGGGGACCTTATCGAACGCCTTGCTAAAATCCATATAAACCACATCTACCGCTTTCCCTTCGTCAATGTGTTTCGTCACATTTTCAAAGAACTCCACCAGGCTCGTGAGGCACGATCTGCCTTTGACAAAGCCATGCTGAGTATTCTTGAGCATACTAAACCTCTCTAAATGCTCATAAATCTTGTCCCTCAGGATCTTCTCCATCAGCTTATCAACCACTGAGGTTAGACTCACCGGTCGGTAATTTCCTGGGCTATCCCTATTCCCCTTCTTGAAAATAGGAACCACATCCGCAATCCTCCGGCACCTCTCCCGTCTCCATCGACGACGCAAAGATCATCGCCAGAGGCTCTGTCATCTCTTCCCTCGCCTCCCACAGTAACCTGGGGTACATCCCATCCGGACCCGGCGACTTATCTATCTTGATGCCATTCAAAGATTCCAGCACAACCTCTTTGTTAAAGTCCACATACTCAATCTTTTCAGTCCACCGCAAGCCCACAGTACATCCACCCATGTCCTTCTCCTCTGTGAAAACCGAGGCAAAATACTCATTAAGCACCTCTGCCATTTCTACTGGTTCCGTACTGATTTTCCCGCCTTCACCTTTTATAGGTCCTGTACTTCACGTCTCATCCTTTTACTCTTCACATACTTATAGAACGCCTTAGGGTTTTCCTTAATTCTACTTGCCAAGGCCTTCTCGTGACCCCTTCTGGCTCTCCTAATTTCCTTCTTTAGTCCCTTCCGACAAGCCGTATACTCATCTAGATCCCTATCTTCGCCAAGCTCTCTGAACCTTTTGTACGCTTTCCTTTTCTTCTCGACTAGGTCCCGCACAGCTTTCGTGCACCACGGTTCCTTTAACCTACCAACTCCTCCCTGTCTGCTCGGAACATTGTCCTGTAGAACCCTAGACAGACATTCCTTGAAAAACTGCTACCTCTCTTCAGTACATTTCCCCGAGAATACCTCCTTCCAATTTACTCCTCTAATTTGCTGCCTTATGTCTTCATATTTCCCCTTACTCCATATAAACGCTTTCCTAGCTTGCTTGATCCTCTCTCTTTTTCCAATGCAAGCATAAAGGAGATAGAGATATGATCACTATCCCCAAGATGCTCTCCCACTGAGAGATCTGACACCTGTCCAGGCTCGTTGGTCAGTATCAGATCAAGTACAGCCTCTCCTCTTGTAAGCTTGTCCACATGGTGTGTCAGGAAACCCTCCTGAACACACCTAACGAACTCATCCCCATCCAATCCCCTTACCCTCGGGATATTCCAATCTATGTTTGGGAAATTAAAGTCTCCCATCACAACAACTCTGCTATTATTGCAACTCTCCAGGATCTGTTTCCCTATCTGCTCCTCCACCTCCCTCAATCTTGTAGACTTCCATCAGGTCTCCCCTCAACCTCCATCGCTCCAGTGAGAACAAACCAAGTTTCTCCAACCTCTCCTCATAGCTAATGCCCTCCATACCAGGCAACATCCTGGTAAATCTTTTCTATACCATCTCCAAAGCCTCCACATCCTTCTGGTAGCGTGGCGACCAGAATTAAACACTATATTCCAAGTGCGGCCTAACTAAGATTCTATAAAGCGGCAACATGACTTGCCAATTTTTAAACTCAATACCCCGACCAATGAAGGCAAGCATGCCGTATGCCTTCTTGACTACCTTCTCCACCTGCATTGCCACTTTCAGTGGCCTGTGTACCTGTACACCCAGATCCCTTTGCCTATCAAGTCCAGCTATCTTGGTGTCATCCGCAAACTTGCTGTTAACACCAGTTACACCTTCTTCCAAATCATTTATATATATATATATCACAAATAGCAGAGGTCCCAGTACAGAGCCCCGCGGAACACCACTGGTCACAGACCTCCAGCCGGAAAAAGACCCTTCGACTGCTACCCTCTGTCTCCTGTGGCCAAGCCAGTTTTCTACCCATCTAGCCACCTCTCCTTGTATCCCATGAGCCTTAACCTTCTTAACCAACCTGCCATGTGGGACTTTGTCAAATGCCTTACTGAAATCCATATAGACGACATCCACGGCCCTTCCTTCGTCAACCGTTTTTGTCACTTCCTCAAAAAACTCCTCCAAATTTGTAAGGCACGACCTCCCTCTTACAAAACCATGCTGTCTATCACTAATGAGATTGTTCCATTCTAAATGCGCATACATCCTGTCTCTAAGAATCCTCTCCAACAACTTCCCTACTACGGACGTCAAGCTCACTGACCTATAATTACCTGGATTATCCCTGCTACCCTTCTTAAATAACGGTACCACATTCGCTATCTTTCAATCCTCAGGGACCTCACCTGTGTCCAATGAAGAGACAAAGATTTCCATCAGAGGCCCAGCAATTTCATCTCTTGTCTCCCTGAGCAGTCGAGGATAGATGCCATCAGGCCCTGGGGATTTGTCAGTTTTAATGTTACCTAAAAAACCTAACACTTCCTCCCTTGTAATGGAGATTATCTCTAACGGGTCAACACCTCCCTCTGAGACACTCCCATTCAACAAGTCCCTCTCCTTTGTAAATACCGATGCAAAGTATTAATTTAGGATCTCCCCTATTCCCTTGGGTTCTAAGCATAATTCCCCTCCTTTGTCCCTGAGAGGTCCGACTTTTTCCCTGACAACTCTTTTGTTCCTAACATATGAATAAAATGCCTGAGGATTCTCCTTAATCCTATCTGCCAAGAACATTTCGTGACCTCTTTTTGCCCTTCTAACTCCCCGTTTGAGTTCTTTCCTACTCTCTCTGTATTCTTCCAGAGCTCCCCATTTGTTTTCAGTTGCCTGGACCTAATGTACACCTCTCTTTTCTTTTTGATCAGATCCTCAATTTCCCTGGTTATCCACGGCTCTCGAATCCTACCTTTCCTATCCTTCCTTTTTACAGGCACATGCCTGTCCTGCAGCCTTATCAACTGTTCCTTAAAAGACTCCCACATGCCAGACGTGGACTTACCCCCAAACAGCCTCTCCCAATCAACGGCCATCAATTCCTGCCTAATCTGGCTATGGTTAGCCTTTCCCCAATTTAGCACCCTACCCTTAGGACAACACTCGTCCTTGTCCATTACTATCCTAAAGTTAACAGAGTTGTGGTCACTATTTGCCACATGTTCCCCTACCAAAACTTTGATGACCTGACCAGGCTCATTTCCCAGAACGAGATCCAGGATAGCCCCCTCTCTAGTTGGGCTATCTACATACTATTCCAAAGAACCTTCCAGTATGCATTTTACAAATTCCTCCCCATCCAAACCCCCAGCCCTAAGCACTTTCCAGTCTATACCAGGGAAATTGAAGTCTCCCACTACAACAACCCTATTTTTTCTGCACATATCCAGAATCTCCTGACATATCCGTTCCTCCACTTCCCGTGGGCTGTTGGGTGGCCTGTAGTATACCCCCAGCATAGCGATTGTACTATATTTACTACCAAATAAACCTGTTGGACTTTAACCTGATGTTGAGAGACTTCTTGGGGTTGTGGATAGTCTGGAGGGATGTCAGAAGTTACAGAGGGACATATATAGGATGCAAGACTGGGCGGAGAAGTGGCAGATGGACTTCAACCCAGATAAATGCGTAGTGGTCCATTCTGGCAGGTCAAATGGGATGAAGGAGTACAATATAAAGGGAAAGACTCTTAGTACGGTAGAGGATCAGAAGGACCTTGGGGTCCGGGTCCATAGGACTCTAAAATTGGCCCCACAGGTGGAGGTGGTTGTTAAGAAGGCATATGGTGTGCTGGCCTTTATCAATCGAGGGGATTGAGTTTAGGAGTCCGGGGATAATGATGCAGCTGTACAAGACCCTCGTCAGACCCCACTTGGAGTACTGTGCTCAGTTCTGGTCGCCTCATTAGAGGAAGGATGTGGAAAAGATTGAAAGGGTGCAGAGGAAATTTACAAAGATGTTGCCTGGATTGAATGGCATGCCTTATGAGGATAGGCTGAGGGAGCTCGGTCTTTTCTCCTTGGAGAGACGCAGGATGAGAGGAGACCTAATAGAGGTATATAAGATGTTGAGAGACTTAGATCGGGTGGACTCACAGAGGCTTTTTCCCAGGGTGGAAATGGCTGCTACGAGAGGACACAGGTTTAAGGTGCTGGGGGTAGGTACAGGGGAAATGTTAGGGGGAAGCTTTCACACAGAGGGTGATGGGCGAGTGGAATCGGCTGCCGTCAGTGGTGGTGGAGGCAAACTCAATAGGGTCTTTTAAGAGACTCCTGGATGAGTACATGGGACTTAATAGGATGGAGGGTTATAGGTAGGCCTAAAAGGTAGGGATATGTTCGGCATAACTTGTGGGGCCGAAGGGCCTGTTTTATGCTGTAGTTTTTCTATGTTTCTTACTGTGTTTACCCCAGTCCAATGCCGGCATCTCCACATCATGACTTCTTTGACCAAGCCAGTTTTGTATCCACCTTGCCAGCTCACCTCTGATCCCATGCGACTTCACCTTCTGCACCAGTCTGCCATGAGGGACCTTGTCAAAAGCCTTACTGAAGTCCATGTAGACAACATCCACTGCCCTACCCTCATCAATCATCTTCGTCACTTCCTCGTAAAACTCGATCAAGTTCGTGAGACACAACCTCCCTTCACAAAACCATGTTGCCTCTCACTAATACGTCCACTTATTTCCAAGTGGGAATAAATCTTGTCTCGAAGAATCCTCCCCAATAATTTCCCTACCACTGATGTAAGGCTCACCGGCCTGTAATTACCTGGATTATTCTTGCTACCCTTCTTAAACAAAGGAACAACATTGGCTCTTCTCCAATCCTCTGGGACCTCCCCTGTAAGAGTTTTAACAACACCAGGTTAAAGTCCAACAGGTTTATCTGGTAGCAAATGCCATTAGCTTTCGGAGCGCTGCTCCTTCGACAGATGGAGTGGATATCTGCTCTCAAACAGGGCACAGAGACACAAAATCAAGTTACAGAATACTGATTAGAATGCGAATCTCTACAGCCAACCACGTCTTAAAGATACAGACAATGTGAGTGGAGGGAGCATTAAGCACAGGTTAAAGAGATGTGTATTGTCTCCAGACAGGACAGCCAGTGAGATTCTGCAAGTCCAGGAGGCAAGCTGTGGGGGTTACTGATAGTGTGACATAATCCCAACATCCCGGTTTAGGCCGTCCTCATGTGTACAAAACTTGGCTATCAGTTCCTGCTCAGCGACTCTGCGCTGTCGTGTGTCGTGAAGGCCACCTTGGAGAACGCTTACCCGAAGATCAGTGGCTGAATGCCCGTGACCGCTGGAGTGCTCCCCCACAGGAAGAGAACAGTCTTGCCTGGTAATTGTCGAGCGGTGTTCATTCATCCGTTGTCATAGAGTCTGCAACCTCCCCTGTAGCCAGTGAGGATACAAAGATTTCTCTCAAGGCCCCAGCAATTTCCTCTCTTGCCTCTCTCAGTATTCTGGGGTATATCCCATCAGGCCCTGGGGACTTGTCTACCTTGATGTTTCTCAAGAACCCCAATACCTCCTCCTTTTTGATCTCAACATGACTCAAACTATCTACACATCCTTTCCCAGACTCATCATCCACCAACTCCTTCTCTTTGGTGAATACCGATGAAAAGTACTCATTTAATACTTCGCCCATTTCCTCTGGCTCCACACATAGATTCCCTCCCTTGTCCTTGAGTGGGCCAACCCTCTCCCTGGCTACCCTCTTGCTCTTTATATATGTGTAAAAAGCCTTGGGATTTTCCTTAATCCTGCTGGCCAATGCTTTTTCATGACCCCTTTTAGCTCTTCTTACTCCTTGCTTAAGTTTCTTTTTACTTTCCTTGTATTCCACACTTGCTTCGTGTGTTCCCAGCCTCCTAGCTTTGACAAATGCTTCCTTTTTCTCTTTGACTAGGCTCACAATATCAATGGGCAAGCATCCGCAGCCTTCTGGGATGGAGTATTCCAAAGATGCAGAAGCTAAGCAAAGAAATTGTTCATCTTAGTCCTAAATGATTTGACTTTTATCATAAGACTAAGGCCCCATGGCTTTTTTTCTCTAAAGCCAGGGAGAACAACTTGACATCTAACCTGTTAAGCCCCAAGAATTTTATACAGTTTAATTAGTAAGAAAATTCTGAATAAAGAGCAGAAAACACAGCCAAACAGAAATGTTCAAAGCTTTTCAATATGTAATTCAGTTGTGAATCTTACTGCATTGTTACTCCTAAAATTTAAACAACTTGACTGCTGAAGTAATTGGTTGCCTTGATATACAATGTTATGAAGATTATTTTTGCCATCGCTGGGGAAGGCAATTTCCTGACATTGCAATCATTAAACTTATTCAATACAGATCACTATTTTGTCCTCTATTTTAATTACAATAGGCTGAGGAAGCACTTCGGGACTGAACAAAAATAACTCACGTGATTTTACCATTCGTTAACAAATGACAAAAGGAACTAAAGTTAAAAGTGCAGTGAAATATAATGTCTTTCACACACACCACAGAACTCAAGAAAAGTGAGCACCATTTATATACTTAAATACATTCTGCTGATATGCCCCATAATTGGAAATACGATGGATATTCAATAGTTATGAATCCACTCTGATTTTTAAAAAAATATTCAGAATGCATGGGCTTTTACTTTCCTTCTTCAATCTATCATGACAACTACAACCTTCAACTCTGCGCCCAGGTCAGTAACAATGCCCTTGAAACTAAATGCCAGTCTCTATCCAAGTCCAATTTTCCCATCCAATGTTAACCTCTCCTGCAAATACGACAGCTTCTATGCAGAACATATCAAACTGTATAGAACTAGACACAAACTGCACATCCCACAGAACTCAGAACTAAACAAACTGTTGCTCAATGTCACCCAATTGCAGACAGTATCCTTTAGAATGGATTGGAGAGCTATTTGATATGCAACAGTACAGTCCATGTCTTGACAGCCTGAATTACAGCAACAATCCATGTACAAGAATCCCAAGTCAGACCATCACTGAAATAGAACTTCATGAAGTGACTGAAAAAGTTCCAAAAATGCCTGTTCTACAATCCCACAATAAGCTCAAAACAAAAGATGATTAACAAACAACAACAAATTGTATTTATGTTGAAAATCTAGCACAGTAAAATATCCCAAGATGCATCAGGGAAATTATCAAACAAAATTTGACACCATTTTAATATGGTATAGAGGATGTATTAAGGAAAAACGTTTAAATATTTTGAACTGCGGTGAGGAGGAGAGTGATAGACTTTAAGAGGCTGGAGGGATGGGTGGACATGTGACCGATGATGTGGCACAGAGGACAGGCAATATAAAAAGAGCACAACAGAAGAAAGATGTGAAGGCTTTAAAGAGAGTGCAGAAAATATGATTCCAGGAAGGAGGGACTTCAGTTACATGGACAGATTGGAGAATCTGAGAAGGCAGAGGGGATTTGATCTCTGCACGGTGGCACAGTAGTTAGCACTGCTGCCTCACAGCTCCAGGGACCCAGTTTCGATTCTGGGTAACTGTCTGTGCAGAATCCGTACGTTCTCCCCATGTCTGCGTGGGTTTCCTCCGGGTGCTCCAGTTTCCTCCCACAGTCCGAAAGATGTGCTGGTTAGACGCATTGGCCGTGCGAAATGTTCCCCCAGTGTACCCGGGAAGAGGCTATTTGAGACCTGGTTCTGGGAAACGAGCCTGGGACAGGTGATTGGTGTCTCAGTGGGGGACCATTTTGGGAACAGTTATCACAATTCTATAAGTTTCAAGATATTTGTGGACCAGAATGAAAGTACTAAACTAGGGGCGGGGGGGGGGGGCGTGCGCGCGTGGGGGGGGGGGGTGCGCGCGGGGGGGGGGGGCCGCGAGGGGGGGGGGGTGTGAGGGGAGGGGGGTGTGAGGGGAGGGGGGTGTGAGGGGGGGGGGTGTGAGGGGGGGGTGTGAGGGGGGGGGGGTGAGGGGGGGGGGGGTGTGAGGGGGGGGGGTGTGAGGGGGGGGGTGTGAGGGGGGGGGTGTGAGGGGGGGGGGGTGTGAGGGGGGGGGGGTGTGAGGGGGGGGGGGGTGTGAGGGAGGGGGGGGGTGTGAGGGGGGGGGTGTGAGGGGGGGGGGTGTGAGGGGGGGGGTGTGAGGGGGGGGGTGTGAGGGGGGGGGGGTGTGAGGGGGGGGGGTGTGAGGGGGGGGGGTGTGAGGGGGGGGGGTGTGAGGGGGGGGGTGTGAGGGGGGGGGGTGTGAGGGGGGGGGGGGTGTGAGGGGGGGGGGGGTGTGAGGGGGGGGGGGGGTGTGAGGGGGGGGGGGGTGTGAGGGGGGGGGGGTGTGAGGGGGGGGGTGTGAGGGGGGGGGGGTGTGAGGGGGGGGGGTGTGAGGGGGGGGGGGGTGTGAGGGGGGGGGGGGGTGTGAGGGGGGGGGTGTGAGGGGGGGGGGTGTGAGGGGGGGGGGTGTGAGGGGGGGGGGTGTGAGGGGGGGGGGTGTGAGGGGGGGGGGTGAGGGGGGGGAGGGGGGGGGTGTGAGGGGGGGGGGGGTGTGAGGGGGGGGGGGGTGTGAGGGGGGGGGGTGTGAGGGGGGGGGGTGTGAGGGGGGGGGGGTGTGAGGGGGGGGGGGTGTGAGGGGGTGGGTGTGAGGGGGGTGGGTGTGAGGGGGTGGGTGTGAGGGGGGTGGGTGTGAGGGGGGTGGGTGTGAGGGGGGTGGGTGTGAGGGGGGTGGGTGTGAGGGGGGGGGGGTGTGAGGGGGGGGGGGGTGTGAGGGGGGGGGGTGTGAGGGGGGGGGTGTGAGGGGGGGGGTGTGAGGGGGGGGGGTGTGAGGGGGGGGGTGTGAGGGGGGGGGTGTGAGGGGGGGGTGTGAGGGGGGGGGGTGTGAGGGGGGGGGGTGTGAGGGGGGGGTGTGAGGGGGGGGGTGTGAGGGGGGGGGTGTGGGGGGGGGGGTGTGAGGGGGGGGGGGTGTGAGGGGGGGGGGGTGTGAGGGAGGGGGGGGGGGTGTGAGGGGGGGGGGGGGTGTGAGGGGGGGGGGGTGTGAGGGGGGGGGGGTGTGAGGGGGGGGGGTGTGAGGGGGGGGGGGGTGTGGGGGGGGGGGTGAGGGGGGGGGGGTGTGAGGGGGTGGGGGTGTGAGGGGTGGGGGTGTGAGGGGGTGGGGGTGTGAGGGGGTGGGGGTGTGAGGGGGGGGGGGGTGAGGGGGGGGGGGTGTGAGGGGGGGGGGGGTGGTGTGGGGGGGGGGGGTGTGAGGGGGGGGGTGTGAGGGGGGGGGTGTGAGGGGGGGGGGTGTGAGGGGGGGGGGGTGAGGGGGGGGGGGTGTGAGGGGGGGGGTGTGAGGGGGGGGTGTGTGAGGGGGGGTGTGTGAGGGGGGGGGTGTGTGAGGGGGGGGGTGTGTGAGGGGGGGGGTGTGAGGGGGGGGGTGTGTGAGGGGGGGGGTGTGTGAGGGGGGGGTGTGTGAGGGGGGGGGTGTGTGAGGGGGGGGGTTGTGAGGGGGGGGGTGTGTGAGGGGGGGGTGTGTGAGGGGGGGGGTGTGTGAGGGGGGGGGTGAGTGAGGGGGGGGTGTGTGAGGGGGGGGGTGTGTGAGGGGGGGGTGTGTGAGGGGGGGTGTGTGAGGGGGGGTGTGTGAGGGGGGGGGGTGTGAGGGGGGGGGGTGTGAGGGGGGGGTGTGTGAGGGGGGGTGTGTGAGGGGGGTGTGTGAGGGGGGTGTGTGAGGGGGGGGTGTGAGGGGGTGTGAGGGGGGGTGTGTGAGGGGGGGTGTGTGAGGGGGGGTGTGTGAGGGGGGGTGTGTGAGGGGGGGTGTGTGAGGGGGGGTGTGTGAGGGGGGGTGTGTGAGGGGGGGTGTGTGAGGGGGGGTGTGTGAGGGGGGGTGTGTGAGGGGGGGTGTGTGAGGGGGGTGTGTGAGGGGGGGTGTGTGAGGGGGGTGTGTGAGGGGGGGTGTGTGAGGGGGGTGTGTGAGGGGGGGTGTGTGAGGGGGGGTGTGTGAGGGGGGTGTGGGGGGGGTGTGTGAGGGGGGTGTGTGAGGGGGGGGTGTGAGGGGGGTGTGTGAGGGGGGGTGTGTGAGGGGGGGTGTGTGAGGGGGGGTGTGTGAGGGGGGTGTGTGAGGGGGGTGTGTGAGGGGGGGGTGTGTGAGGGGGGGTGTGTGAGGGGGGGTGTGTGAGGGGGGGTGTGTGAGGGGGGGTGTGTGAGGGGGGGTGTGTGAGGGGGTGTGTGAGGGGGGGTGTGTGAGGGGGGTGTGTGAGGGGGGGTGTGTGGGGGTGTGTGGGGGGGGTGAGGGGGGTTGTGTGGGGGGGTGAGGGGGGGTGTGTGGGGGGGGGGTGTGGGGGGGTGAGGGGGGGGTGAGGGGGGGGGGTGAGAGGGGGGGTGAGGGGGGGGGGTGAGAGGGGGGGGGTGAGGGGGGGGGGGGGGGAGGGTGGGGGTGTGTGGGGGGGGGGGAGGGGGGGGTGTGTGGGGGGGGGGGGAGGGGGGGGTGTGTGGGGGGGGGGGGGAGGGGGGGGTGTGTGGGGGGGGTGAGGGGGGGAGGGTGGGGGGTGAGGGGGGAGGGTGGGGGGTGAGGGGGGGAGGGTGGGGGGTGAGGGGGGAGGGTGGGGGGGGGGTGAGGGGGGGAGGGTGGGGGTGAGGGGGGGAGGGTGGGGGGTGAGGGGGGGGGGGGGAGGGTGGGGGTCGGTCTGTGTGTCCCGGGGCCGTTGGGGCCGCTCGAGCTTCAGTTTGAAAGTGTCCCGCGCACAGCGCGCGCTGCCGCCTCGCCGAGAAAACCGCCGCCGCCGGAACCGGCCGCACATTCGGCCCAATCTTTACACTTCCTTATTCTGCATTTTCACACCTTCAACTTTCCCCCAAAAATACAAATTCAGCCGCTGTCTTACCCGCCGCTCCCGGACTGGATCCCGACTCGAACCCGACTGAGCCTCGAGCCGGCAGCTGGACTGGACCCAGGCTCAACTCCGGACTGTCGGCTCTGTGCTCGCAGTCCCACCCGGGACACTCGCTCCGCTCACACTCACTCCTCTCTCTCTCTCTCTCACTCCTCTCTCACACTCACTCCTCTCTCTCTCTCTCACTCACTCCTCTCTCTCACACTCACTCCTCTCTCACACTCACTCCTCTCTCTCTCTCTCACTCACTCCTCTCTCTATCACTCACTCCTCTCTCTATCACTCACTCCTCTCTCTATCACTCACTCCTCTCTCTATCACTCACTCCTCTCTCTATCACTCACTCCTCTCTCTATCACTCACTCCTCTCTCTCTCACTCACTCCTCTCTCGATCACTCACTCCTCTCTCGATCACTCACTCCTCTCTCGATCACTCACTCCTCTCTCTATCACTCACTCCTCTCTCTCTCACTCACTCCTCTCTCTATCACTCACTCCTCTCTCTATCACTCACTCCTCTCTCTCTCACTCACTCCTCTCTCTCTCACTCACTCCTCTCTCTATCACTCACTTCTCTCTCTATCACTCACTCCTCTCTCTATCACTCACTCCTCTTTCTATCACTCACTCCTCTCTCTATCACTCTCCTCTCTCTATCACTCACTCCTCTCTCACACTCACTCCTCTCCCTATCACTCACTCCTCTCTCTCTCTATCACTCCTCTCTCTCTATCACTCACTCCTCTCTCTAGATCACTCACTCCTCTCTCTCTATCACTCACTCCTCTCTCTCTATTACTCACACTGTATTTCTCTATTACTCACACTGTATTTCTCTATCACACTCTCCCTCTGTTACTCACACTCTGTATTTCTCTCTCTTATTCACACTCGATTTCTCTCTCTCTCTTTTCTATTACTCACTCTCTGTATTGCTCTGTCTATTACTCACTCTCTCTGTATTTCTCTCTCTATTACTCACACACTCTCTATTACTCACACTCTGCATTTCTCTCCCTATTACTCACACATTCTCCCTTTCTCACTTTCAGCCGCCATTTCACCGCGGGGGACGCTGGTTATTTCCCGACGTCACCTGGTGAATGAGTGACGTCAGGGGAATCCTTGACAACTGACGTCACGCACGAGGTATTCCCCGTCTTCAGCATTCTTTCTGTATATTCCCACATCATTCCCCATCTTCCTCAGCATTCATTCTGGATGTTACCACATCATTGCCCAATTCCACAGCATTTATTCTGTATATTCCCCACATCATTCCTGCTTCCTCAGCATTACTTCTGTACATTTCCACATCATTCCCCACCTTCCTCAGCATTCCTTCTGTATATTCCCAGATCATTCCACCTTCCACAGCATTCCATCTGTATATTCCCACATCATTCCCACTTCCTCAGCATTCCTTGTGTATATTCCCACAGTGTTCCCCCGACCTCAGCATTCCTTCTGTGAATTCCCCACATCATTCCCCGTTCCTCAACATTCCATCTGTCTATTCCCACATCACTCCCCCTTCCTCAGCATTCCTTCTGTCTATTCCCACATCATTCCCCGTTCCTCAGCATTCCTTCTGTATATTCCCACATCATTCCCCATCTTCCTCAGCATTCCTTCTGTATATTCCCACATCATTCCCCATTTTCCTCAGCATTCCTTCTGTATATTCCCACATCATTTTGCCTTTCTCAGCATTCCTTCTTTATATTCCCACATCAGTCCTCTTCCTCAGCATTCCTTCTGTATATTCCCACTTCCTTCCCCCTTCCTCAGCATTCCTTCTGTATATTACGACAATGTTCCCCATCTTCCTCCGCAATCCATCTGTATATTCCCACATCATACCCGCTTCCTCAGCATTCCTTCTGTATATTCCCACATCATTCCGCACCTTCCTCAGCAATCCTTCTGTATATTCCCACATCATTCCCCATCTTCCTCAGCATTCCTTCTGTGTATTCCAACATCATTCCCCCTTCCTCAGCATTCCTTCTGTATATTCCCACATCATTCCCCATCTTCCTCAGCATTCCTTCTGTGTATTCCAACATCATTCCCCCTTCCTCAGCATTCCTTCTGTATATTCCAAAATCATTCCCCATCTTCCTCAGCAATCCTTCTGTATATTCCCAAATTATTGCCCATCTTCCTCAGCATTCCTTCTGTATATTCCCACATCATTCCGCACCTTCCTCAGCATTCCTTCTGTATATTCCCACATCATTCCCCCTTCCACAGCATTCCTTCTGTATATTCCCACATAATTCCTCATCTCTCTCATCATTCCTTCTGTATATTCCCACATCAGTCCTCTTCCTCCGCAATCCATCTGTATATTCCCACATCATACCCGCTTCCTCAGCATTCCTTCTGGATATTCCCACATCATTCCCCACCTTCCTCAGCATTCCGTTTGTATATTCCCACATCATTCCTCATCTTCCTCAGCATTCCTTCTGTATATTCCCACATTATTTCCTCTTCCTCAGCATTCCTTCTCTATATTCCCCACATCTCTCCCGCGTCCTCAGCATTCCTTCTGTAGATTCCCACATCAATCCCCATCTTCCTCCGCAATCCATCTGTATATTAACATATCATACCCGCTTCCTCAGCATTCCTTCTGTATATTCCCACATCATTCCCCATTTTGCTCAGCATTCCATCTGTATATTCCCACATCAGTCCCTGTCCTCAGCATTCCTTCTGTATATTCCCACATCACTTCCCCTTCCTCAGCATTCCTTCTGTCTATTCCCCACATCATTCCCCGTTCCTCAGCATTCCTTCTGTATATTCCCAAATCATTGCCCATCTTCCTCAGCATTCCTTCTGTATATTCCCACATCATTCCCCCTTCCACAGCATTCCTTCTGTATATACCCACATAATTCCTCATCTCTCTCATCATTCCTTCTGTATATTCCCACATCAGTCCTCTTCCTCAGCATTCCTTCTGTATATTCCCACATCATTCCCCCTTCCTCAGCATTCCTTCCGTATATTACCACAATGTTCCCCATCTTCCTCCGCAATCCATCTGTATATTCCCACATCATACCCGCTTCCTCAGCATTCCTTCTGTATATTCCCACATCATTCCCCACCTTCCTGTTTAAAAAAGGAAGGAGACAAAAGGCGGGTAACTATAGGCCGGTCAGCTTAACGTCTGTAGTAGGGAAAATGCTGGAATCCATTATTAAAGAGGAGATAGCAGGGCATCTGGATAGAAATGGTTCGATCAATCAGACGCAGCATGGATTCATGAGGGGAAAGTCGTGCTTGACGAACATGTTGGATTTTTATGAAGATGTGACTAGGGCGGTTGATGGAGGAGAACCGGTGGATGCGGTGTTTTTGGATTTCCAAAAGGCGTTTGATAAGGTGCCCCATAAAAGGCTGCTGAAGAAGATTATGGCACACGGAGTTGGGGGTAGTGTGTTAAAGTGGATTGGGGACTGGCTATCCGACAGGAAGCAAAGAGTCGGAATAAATGGGTGTTTTTCCGGTTGGAGGAAGGTAACTAGTGGCGTGCCGCAGGGATCGGTACTCGGGCCGCAACTGTTTACCATTTATATAGATGATCTGGAGGAGGGGACGGAGTGTAGGGTAACGAAGTTTGCAGACGACACAAAGATAAGTGGAAAAGTGAATCGTGTGGAGGACGGAGAAGATCTGCAGAGAGATTTGGACAGGCTGAGTGAGTGGGCGAGGATATGGCAAATGGAGTATAATGTTGAGAAGTGCGAGGTTATACACTTGGGAGGAAATAATAACAAATGGGATTACTATCTCAATGGAAACAAATTAAACCATGCTACCGTGCAAAGGGACCTGGGGGTCCTTGTGCATGAGACGCAAAAGCCCAGTCTGCAGGTACAACAAGTGATCAAGAAGGCAAATGGGATGTTGGCCTATATTGCGAGGGGGATGGAATATAAAAGCAGGGATGTCTTGATGCACCTGTACAGGGCATTGGTGAGGCCGCAGCTGGAATACTGTGTGCAGTATTGGTCCCCTTATATGAGGAAGGATGTATTGGCATTGGAGGGAGTGCAGAGAAGGTTCACCAGGTTGATACCGGAGATGAGGGGTTTGGATTATGAGGAGAGGCTGAGGAGATTGGGTTTGTACTCGTTGGAGTTTAGAAGGATGAGGGGGGATCTTATGGAGACTTATAAGATAATGCGGGGGCTGGATAGGGTGGAGGCGGAGAGATTCTTTCCACTTAGTAAGGAAGTTAAAACTAGAGGACACAGCCTCAAAATAAAGGGGGGTCGGTTTAAGACAGAGTTGAGGAGGAACTTCTTCTCCCAGAGGGTGGTGAATCTCTGGAATTCTCTGCCCACTGAGGTGGTGGAGGCTACCTCGCTGAATATGTTTAAAGCGCAGATGGATGGATTCCTGATCGGTAAGGGAATTAAGGGTTATGGGGATCAGGCGGGTAAGTGGTACTGATCCACGTCAGATCAACCATGATCTTATTGAATGGCGGGGCAGGCTCGAGGGGCTAGATGGCCTACTCCTGCTCCTATTTCTTATGTTTTTTTGTTCTTATTCCCCATCTTCCTCAGCAATCCTTCTGTATATTCCAACATCATTCCCCACCTTCCTCAGCATTCCTTCTGTATATTCCCACATCATTCCCCCTTCCACAGCATTCCTTCTGTATATTCCCACATAATTCCTCATCTCTCTCATCATTCCGTCCGTATATTCCCACATCAGTCCTCTTCCTCAGCATTCCTTCTGTATATTCCCACATCATTCCCCCTTCCACAGCATTCCTTCTGTATATTCCCACATAATTCCTCATCTCTCTCATCATTCCTTCTGTATATTCCCACATCAGTCCTCTTCCTCAGCATTCCTTCTGTATATTCCCACATCATTCCCCCTTCCTCAGCATTCCTTCCGTATATTACCACAATGTTCCCCATCTTCCTCCGCAATCCATCTGTATATTCCCACATCATACCCGCTTCCTCAGCATTCCTTCTGTATATTCCCACATCATTCCCCACCTTCCTCAGCATTCCTTCTGGATATTCCCACATCATTCCCCACCTTCCTCAGCATTCCGTTTGTATATTCCCACATCATTCCTCATCTTCCTCAGCATTCCTTCTGTATATTCCCACATTATTCCCTCTTCCTCAGCATTCCTTCTCTATATTCCCCACATCTCTCCCGCGTCCTCAGCATTCCTTCTGTAGATTCCCACATCAATCCCCATCTTCCTCCGCAACCCATCTGTATATTAACATATCATACCCGCTTCCTCAGCATTCCTTCTGTATATTCCCACATCACTTCCCCTTCCTCAGCATTCCTTCTGTCTCTTCCCCACATCATTCCCCGTTCCTCAGCATTCCTTCTGTATATTCCCACATCATTCACCATCTTCCTCAGCATTCCTTACGTATATTCCCACATCATTGCCCCTTCCTCAGCATTCCTTCTGTATATTCCCACATCATTCACCATCTTCCTCAGCATTCCTTCTGTATATTCCCACATCATTCCCCGTTCCTCAGCATTCCTTCTGTATATTCCCACATCATTCACCATCTTCCTCAGCATTCCTTCTGTATATTCCCACATCATTTCCCCTTCCTCAGCATTCCTTCTGTATATTCCCCACATCATTCCCACGTCCTCAGCATTCCTTCTGAATATTCCCAAATCATACCCCATCTTCCTCTGCATTCCTTCTGTATATTCCCACATCATTCTGCCTTCCTCAGCATTCCATATATCTATTCCCACATCATTCCCCACCTTCCTCAGCATTCCTTATCTATATTCGCCACATCATTCCAGATTCCTCAGCATTCCTTCAGTATATTCCCCACTTCATTCCCCGTTCCTCAGCATTCCTTCTGTATATTCCTACATCATTCCCCATCTTCCTCAGCAATTCTTCTGTATATTCCCACATCATTCCCCACCATCCTCAGTATTCCTTCTGTATATTCCCACATCATTCCCCCTTCCACAGCATTCCTTCTGTATATTCCCACATCATTCCCCATCTTCCTCAGCATTCGTTCTGTGTATTCCCAGATCATTCCCCATCTTCTTCAGCATTCCTTCTGTATATTCCCACATCATTCCGCACCTTCCTCAGCAATCCTACTGTATATTCCCACATCATTCCCCATCTTCCTCAGCATTCCTTCTGTGTATTCCAACATCATTCCCCCTTCCTCAGCATTCCTTCTGTATATTCCCAAATCATTGCCCATCTTCCTCAGCATTCCTTCTGTATATTCCCACATCATTCCCCATCTTCCTCAGCATTCCTTCTGTATATTCCCAGATCATTCCCCCTTCCTCAGCGTTCCTTCCGTATATTCCCACATCATTACCCTTCTTCCTCAGCATTCCTTCCGTATATTACCACGTCATTCCCCATTCCTCACCATTCCTTCTGTATATTCCCACATCATTCCCCCTTCCTCAGCATTCCTGCTGTATATTCCCCACATCATTCCCCATCTTCCTCCGCATTCCTTCTGCATATTCCCACATCATTCCCCCTTCCTCAGCATTCCTTATCTATATTGGCGACATCATTCCAGATTCCTCACCATTCCTTCTGTATATTCCCACATCATTCCCCCTTCCTCAGCATTCCTTCTGTATCTTCCCACATAATTCCTCATTTTCCTCAGCATTCCTTCTGTATATTCCCACATCATCCCCCATCTCGCTCAGCATTCCTTCTTTATATTCCCACATCATTTCCCCTTTCCGCAGCATTCCTTCTGTATATTCCCCACATCATTCCCGCTTCCTCAGCATTCCTTGTCTATATTCGCAACATCATTCCACCTTCCTCAGCATTCCATCTGTATATGCCCACATCATTCCCCCTTCCTCAGCATTCCTTCTGTATATACCCCACATCATTCCCGCTTACTCAGCATTCCTTCACTATATTTGCAACATCATTCCACCTTCCTCAGCATTCCATCTGTATATGCCCACATCATTCCCACTACCTCAGCATTCCATCTGTATATTCCCACATCATTCCCCACCTTCCTCAGCATTCCGTTTGTATATTCCCACATCATTCCTCATCTTCCTCAGCATTCCTTCTGTATATTCCCACATTATTCCCTCTTCCTCAGCATTCCTTCTCTATATTCCCCACATCTCTCCCGCTTCCTCAGCATTCCTTCTGTAGATTCCCACATCATTCCCCATCTTGCTCAGCATTCCATCTGTATAGTCTCACATCAGTCCCCGTCCTCAGCATTCCTTCTGTATATTCCCACATCACTTCCCCTTCCTCAGCATTCCTTCTGTCTATTCCCCACATCATTCCCCGTTCCTCAGCATTCCTTCTGTATATTCCCACATCATTCACCATCTTCCTCAGCATTCCTTCTGTATATTCCCACATCATTCTACCTTCCTCAGCATTCCATATGTCTATTCCCACATCATTCCCCATCTTCCTCTGCATTCCACCTGTATATTCCAACATCATTCTACCTTCCTCAGCATTCTATAT
Organism: Mustelus asterias; assembly: GCF_964213995.1. Lineage (NCBI taxonomy): Eukaryota > Metazoa > Chordata > Chondrichthyes > Carcharhiniformes > Triakidae > Mustelus > Mustelus asterias. The sequence continues at coordinate 5,937,699 of NC_135805.1, read as the reverse complement.
GTCTATTCCCGCATCATTCCCCACCTTCCTCAGCATTCCTTGTGTATATTCCCACTTCATTCCCCGTTCCTCAGCATTCCGTCTGTATATTCCCACATCATTCCCCATTTTCCTCAGCAATCCTTCTGTATATTCCCACATCATTCCCCACCATCCTCAGTATTCCTTCTGTATATTCCCACATCATTCCCCCTTCCACAGCATTCCTTCTGTATATTCCCACATCATTCCCCATCTTCCTCAGCATTCGTTCTGTGTATTCCCAGATCATTCCCCATCTTCTTCAGCATTCCTTCTGTATATTCCTACATCATTCCCCATCTTCCAAAGCATTCCTTCTGTATATTCCCAGATCATTCTCCCTTCCTCAGCATTCCTTCTGTATATTCCCACATCATTCCCCACCTTCCTCAGCATTCCTTCTGTATATTCCCAAATCATTCCCCCTTCCTCAGCATTCCTTCTGTATATTCCCACATTATTCCCTCTTCCTCAGCATTCCTTCTGTAGATTCCCACATCAATTCCCATCTTCCTCCGCAATCCATCTGTATATTAACATATCACACCCGCTACCTCAGCATTCCTTCCGTATATTCCCACATCATTCCCCATCTTGCTCAGCATTCCATCTGTATATTCTCACATCAGCCCCCTCCTCAGCATTCCTTCTGTATATTCCCACATCACTTCCCCTTCCTCAGCATTCCTTCTGTCTATTCCCCACATCAATCTCCGTTCCTCAGCATTCCTTCTGTATATTCCCACAGTGCTCCCCCTACCTCAGCATTCCTTCTGTATATTCCCACATTATTCCCCCTTCCTTAGCATTCCTTCTGTATATTCCCACATCATTCCCCATCTTCCTCAGCATTCGTTCTGTGTATTCCCAGATCATTCCCCATCTTCTTCAGCATTCCTTCTGTATATTTCCACATCATTCCCCATCTTCCTCAGCATTCCTTCTGTATATTCCCAGATCATTCTCCCTTCCTCAGCGATCCTTCTGTATATTTCCACATCATTCCCCACCTTCCTCAGCATTCCTTCTGTATATTCCCAAATCATTCACCCTTCCTCAGCATTCCTTCTGTATATTCCCACATCATTCCGCACCTTCCTCAGCAATCCTTCTGTATATTCCCACATCATTCCCCATCTTCCTCAGCATTCCTTCTGTATATTCCCACATCATTCCGCACCTTCCTCAGCAATCCTTCTGTATATTCCCACATCATTCCCCATCTTCCTCAGCATTCCTTCTGTGTATTCCAACATCATTCCCCATTCCTCAGCATTCCTTCTGTATATTCGCAATTCATTCCCCATCTTCCTCAGCAATCCTTCTGTATATTCCCAAATCATTGCCCATCTTCCTCAGCATTCCTTCTGTATATTCCCACATCATTCCCCATCTTCCTCAGCATTCCATCTGTATATTCCCAGATCATTCCCCCTTCCTCAGCGTTCCTTCCGTATATTCCCACATCATCCCCCATCTTCCTCAGCATTCCTTCCGTATATTTCCACGTCATTCCCCATTCCTCACCATTCTTTCTGTATATTCCCACATCATTCCCCCTTCCTCAGCATTCCTGCTGTATATTCCCCACATCATTCCCCATCTTCCTCTGCATTCCTTCTGCATATTCCCACATCATTCCCCATCTTCCTCAGCATTCCTTCTGTATATTCCCACTACATTCCCCCTTCCTCAGCATTCCTTCTGTATATTCCCACTACATTCCCCCTTCCTCAGCATTCCTTCTGTATATTCCCACAATGTTCCCCATCTTCCTCCGCAATCCATCTGTATATTCCCACATCATACCCGCTTCCTCAGCATTCCTTCTGGATATTCCCACATCATTCCCCACCTTCCTCAGCATTCCGTTTGTATATTCCCACATAATTCCTCATCTTCCTCAGCATTCCTTCTGTATATTCCCACATAATTCCTCATCTTCCTCAGCATTCCTTCTGTATATTTCCACATCATTCCCCATCTTCCTCAGCATTCCTTCTGTATATTCCCACATCATTTTACCTTTCTTAGCATTCCTTCTTTATATTCCCACATCATTCCCCCTTCCTCAGCATTCCTTCTGTATATTCCCACATCATTCCCCACCTTCCTCAGCATTCCTTCTGTATATTCCCACATCATTCCCCACCTTCCTCAGCATTCCTTCTGTATATTGCCACATCATTCCGCACCTTCCTCAGCAATCCTTCTGTATATTCCCACATCATTCCCCATCTTCCTCAGCATTCCTTCTGTGTATTCCAACATCATTCCCCCTTCCTCAGCATTCCTTCTGTGTCTTCCAAAATCATTCCCCATCTTCCTCAGCAATCCTTCTGTATATTCCCAAATCATTGCCCATCTTCCTCAGCATTCCTTCTGTATATTCCCACATCATTCCGCACCTTCCTCAGCATTCCTTCTGTATATTCCCACATCATTCCCCCTTCCACAGCATTCCTTCTGTATATTCCCACATAATTCCTCATCTCTCTCATCATTCCGTCCGTATATTCCCACATCAGTCCTCTTCCTCAGCATTCCTTCTGTATATTCCCACATCATTCCCCCTTCCACAGCATTCCCTCTGTATATTCCCACATAATTCCTCATCTCTCTCATCATTCCGTCCGTATATTCCCACATCAGTCCTCTTCCTCAGCATTCCTTCTGTATATTCCCACATCATTCCCCCTTCCACAGCATTCCTTCTGTATATTCCCACATAATTCCTCATCTCTCTCATCATTCCTTCTGTATATTCCCACATCAGTCCTCTTCCTCAGCATTCCTTCTGTATATTCCCACATCATTCCCCCTTCCTCAGCATTCCTTCCGTATATTACCACAATGTTCCCCATCTTCCTCCGCAATCCATCTGTATATTCCCACATCATACCCGCTTCCTCAGCATTCCTTCTGTATATTCCCACATCATTCCCCACCTTCCTCAGCATTCCTTCTGGATATTCCCACATCATTCCCCACCTTCCTCAGCATTCCGTTTGTATATTCCCACATCATTCCTCATCTTCCTCAGCATTCCTTCTGTATATTCCCACATTATTCCCTCTTCCTCAGCATTCCTTCTCTATATTCCCCACATCTCTCCCGCGTCCTCAGCATTCCTTCTGTAGATTCCCACATCAATCCCCATCTTCCTCCGCAATCCATCTGTATATTCCCACATCAGTCCCCGTACTCAGCATTCCTTCTGTCTATTCCCCACATCATTCCCCGTTCCTCAGCATTCCTTCTGTATATTCCCACATCATTCACCATCTTCCTCAGCATTCCTTCTGTATATTCCCACATCATTGCCCCTTCCTCAGCATTCCTTCTGTATATTCCCACATCATTGCCCCTTCCTCAGCATTCCTTCTGTATATTCCCACATCATTCCCACATCCTCAGCATTCCTTCTGAATATTCCCCACATCATTCCCACGTCCTCAGCATTCCTTCTGAATATTCCCACATCATTCCCCATCTTCCTCTGCATTCCTTCTGTATATTCCCACATCATTCTGCCTTCCTCAGCATTCCATATGTCTATTCCCACATCATTCCCCACCTTCCTCAGCATTCCTTATCTATATTCGCCACATCATTCCAGATTCCTCAGCATTCCTTCAGTATATTCCCCACTTCATTCCCCGTTCCTCAGCATTCCTTCTGTATATTCCCACATCATTCCCCAACTTCCTCAGCAACCTTCTATATATTCCCACATCATTCCCCACCATCCTCAGTATTCCTTCTGTATATTCCCACATCATTCCCCCTTCCACAGCATTCCTTCTGTATATTCCCACATCATTCCCCATCTTCCTCAGCATTCGTTCTGTGTATTCCCAGATCATTCCCCATCTTCTTCAGCATTCCTTCTGTATATTCCCACATCATTCCGCACCTTCCTCAACAATCCTACTGTATATTCCCACATCATTCCCCATCTTCCTCAGCATTCCTTCTGTGTATTCCAACATCATTCCCCCTTCCTCAGCATTCCTTCTGTATATTCCCAAATCATTGCCCATCTTCCTCAGCATTCCTTCTGTATATTCCCACATCATTCCACAGCTTCCTCAGCATTCCTTCTGTATATTCCCAAATCATTCCCCATCTTCCTCAGCATTCCTTCTGTATACTCCCACATCATTCCCCATCTTCCTCAGCATTCCTTCTGCATATTCCCAGATCATTCCCCCTTCCTCAGCGTTCCTTCCGTACATTCCCACATCATTCCCCATCTTCCTCAGCATTCCTTCCGTATATTTCCACGTCATTCCCCATTCCTCACCATTCCTGAGGTGTACCTCAGGGATCTGTTTTAGGGCCACTGCTGTTTGTAATATTTATTAATGATCTGGATGAGGGTATAGTTGGGTGGATTAGCAAATTTGCTGATGACACCAAAGTCGGTGGTGTGGTAGACAGTGAGGAAGGGTGTCGTAGTTTGCAGGAAGACTTAGACAGGTTGCAAAGTTGGGCCGAGAGGTGGCGGATGGAGTTTAATGCGGAGAAGTGTGAGGTAATTCACTTTGGTAGGAATAACAGATGTGTTGAGTATAGGGCTAACGGGAGGACTTTGAATAGTGTGGAGGAGCAGAGGGATCTAGGTGTATGTGTGCATAGATCCCTGAAAGTTGGGAATCAAGTAGATAAGGTTGTTAAGAAGGCATATGGTGTCTTGGCGTTTATTGGTAGGGGGATTGAATTTAGGAGTCGTAGCGTTATGTTGCAACTGTACACAACTCTGGTGCGGCCGCACTTGGAGTACTGTGTGCAGTTCTGGTCCCCACATTACAGGAAGGATGTGGAGGCTTTGGAGAGGGTGCAGAGGAGGTTTACCAGGATGTTGCCTGGTATGGAGGGGAGATCCTATGAGGAGAGGCTGAGGGATTTGGGATTGTTTTCGCTGGAAAGGCGGCGGCTAAGAGGGGATCTTATTGAAACATATAAGATGATTAGAGGTTTAGATAGGGTGGATAGTGATAGCCTTTTTCCTCTGATGGAGAAATCCAGCACGAGGGGGCATGGCTTTAAATTGAGGGGGGGTAGTTATAGAACCGATGTCAGGGGTAGGTTCTTTACCCAGAGGGTGGTGAGGGATTGGAATGCCCTGCCAGCATCAGTTGTAAATGCGCCTAGTTTGGGGGCGTTTAAGAGATCCGTAGATAGGTTCATGGACGAAAAGAAATTGGTTTAGGTTGGAGGGTCACAGTTTTTTTTTAACTGGTCGGTGCAACATCGTGGGCCGAAGGGCCTGTTCTGCGCTGTAATGTTCTATGTTCTATGTTCTATTCCTTCTGTATATTCCCACATCATTCCCCCTTCCTCAGCATTCCTGCTGTATATTCCCCACATCATTCCCCATCTTCCTCCGCATTCCTTCTGCAAATTCCCACATCATTCCCCCTTCCTCAGCATTCCTTATCTATATTGGCCACATCATTCCAGATTCCTCAGCATTCCTTCCGTATATTCCCACATCATTCCCCATCTTCCTCAGCATTCCTTCTGTCTATCCCCAGGTCATTCCCGCTTCCACAGCATTCCTTCTGTATATTCCCACATCATTCCCCCTTCCACAGCATTCCTTCTGTATGTTCCCACATAATTCCTCATATTTCTCAGCATTCCTTCTGTCTATTCCTACATCATTCCCCACCTTCCTCAGCATTCCGTTTGTATATTCCCACATCATTCCTCATCTTCCTCAGCATTCCTTCTGTATATTCCCACATAGTTCCTCATCTTCCTCAGCATTCCTTCTGTATATTCCCACTACATTCCCCCTTCCTCAGCATTCCTTCTGTATATTCCCACAATGTTCCCCATCTTCCTCCGCAATCCATCTGTATATTCCCACATCATACCCGCTTCCTCACCATTCCTTCTGTATATTCCCACATCATTCCCCACCTTCCTCAGCATTCCTTCTGGATATTCCCACATCATTCCCCACCTTCCTCAGCATTCCGTTTGTATATTCCCACATAATTCCTCATCTTCCTCAGCATTCCTTCTGTATATTCCCACATCATTCCCCATCTTCCTCAGCATTCGTTCTGTGTATTCCCAGATCATTCCCCATCTTCTTCAGCATTCCTTCTGTATATTCCCACATCATTCCGCACCTTCCTCAACAATCCTACTGTATATTCCCACATCATTCCCCATCTTCCTCAGCATTCCTTCTGTGTATTCCAACATCATTCCCCCTTCCTCAGCATTCCTTCTGTATATTCCCAAATCATTGCCCATCTTCCTCAGCATTCCTTCTGTATATTCCCACATCATTCCACAGCTTCCTCAGCATTCCTTCTGTATATTCCCAAATCATTGCCCATCTTCCTCAGCATTCCTTCTGTATATTCCCACATCATTCCCCATCTTCCTCAGCATTCCTTCTGCATATTCCCAGATCATTCCCCCTTCCTCAGCGTTCCTTCCGTATATTCCCACATCATTCCCCATCTTCCTCAGCATTCCTTCCGTATATTTCCACGTCATTCCCCATTCCTCACCATTCCTTCTGTATATTCCCACATCATTCCCCCTTCCTCAGCATTCCTGCTGTATATTCCCCACATCATTCCCCATCTTCCTCCGCATTCCTTCTGCATATTCCCACATCATTCCCCCTTCCTCAGCATTTCTTATCTATATTGGCCACATCATTCCAGATTCCTCAGCATTCCTTCCGTATATTCCCACATCATTCCCCATCTTCCTCAGCATTCCTTCTGTCGATCCCCAGGTCATTCCCGCTTCCACAGCATTCCTTCTGTATATTCCCACATCATTCCCCCTTCCACAGCATTCCTTCTGTATGTTCCCACATAATTCCTCATATTTCTCAGCATTCCTTCTGTCTATTCCTACATCATTCCCCACCTTCCTCAGCATTCCGTTTGTATATTCCCACATCATTCCTCATCTTCCTCAGCATTCCTTCTGTATATTCCCACATAGTTCCTCATCTTCCTCAGCATTCCTTCTGTATATTCCCACTACATTCCCCCTTCCTCAGCATTCCTTCTGTATATTCCCACAATGTTCCCCATCTTCCTCCGCAATCCATCTGTATATTCCCACATCATACCCGCTTCCTCACCATTCCTTCTGTATATTCCCACATCATTCCCCACCTTCCTCAGCATTCCTTCTGGATATTCCCACATCATTCCCCACCTTCCTCAGCATTCCGTTTGTATATTCCCACATCATTCCTCATCTTCCTCAGCATTCCTTCTGTATATTCCCACATAGTTCCTCATCTTCCTCAGCATTCCTTCTGTATATTCCCACTACATTCCCCCTTCCTCAGCATTTCTTCTGTATATTCCCACAATGTTCCCCATCTTCCTCCGCAATCCATCTGTATATTCCCACATCATACCCGCTTCCTCACCATTCCTTCTGTATATTCCCACATCATTCCCCACCTTCCTCAGCATTCCTTCTGGATATTCCCACATCATTCCCCACCTTCCTCAGCATTCCGTTTGTATATTCCCACATAATTCCTCATCTTCCTCAGCATTCCTTCTGTATATTCCCACATAATTCCTCATCTTCCTCAGCATTCCTTCTGTATATTTCCACATCATTCCCCATCTTCCTCAGCATTCCTTCTGTATATTCCCACATCATTTTACCTTTCTTAGCATTCCTTCTTTATATTCCCACATCATTCCCCCTTCCTCAGCATTCCTTCTGTATATTCCCACATCATTCCCCACCTTCCTCAGCATTCCTTCTGTATATTCCCACATCATTCCCCACCTTCCTCAGCATTCCTTCTGTATATTCCCACATCATTCCCCACCTTCCTCAGCATTCCTTCTGTATATTCCCACATCATTCCGCACCTTCCTCAGCAATCCTTCTGTATATTCCCACATCATTCCCCATCTTCCTCAGCATTCCTTCTGTGTATTCCAACATCATTCCCCCTTCCTCAGCATTCCTTCTGTATCTTCCAAAATCATTCCCCATCTTCCTCAGCAATCCTTCTGTATATTCCCAAATCATTGCCCATCTTCCTCAGCATTCCTTCTGTATATTCCCACATCATTCCGCACCTTCCTCAGCATTCCTTCTGTATATTCCCACATCATTCCCCCTTCCACAGCATTCCTTCTGTATATTCCCACATAATTCCTCATCTCTCTCATCATTCCTTCTGTATATTCCCACATCAGTCCTCTTCCTCAGCATTCCTTCTGTATATTCCCACATCATTCCCCCTTCCTCAGCATTCCTTCCGTATATTACCACAATGTTCCCCATCTTCCTCCGCAATCCATCTGTATATTCCCACATCATACCCGCTTCCTCAGCATTCCTTCTGTATATTCCCACATCATTCCCCACCTTCCTCAGCATTCCTTCTGGATATTCCCACATCATTCCCCCTTCCTCAGCATTCCTTATCTATATTGGCCACATCATTCCAGATTCCTCAGCATTCCTTCCGTATATTCCCACATCATTCCCCATCTTCCTCAGCATTCCTTCTGTCTATCCTCAGGTCATTCCCGCTTCCTCAGCATTCCTTCTGTATATTCCCACATCATTCCCCCTTCCACAGCATTCCTTCTGTATATTCCCACATAATTCCTCATATTTCTCAGCATTCCTTCTGTCTATTCCTACATCATTCCCCACCTTCCTCAGCATTCCGTTTGTATATTCCCACATCATTCCTCATCTTCCTCAGCATTCCTTCTGTATATTCCCACATAATTCCTCATCTTCCTCAGCATTCCTTCTGTATATTCCCACATCATTCCCCATCTCGCTCAGCATTCCTTCTTTATGTTCCCACATCATTTCCCCTTTCCGCAGCATTCCTTCTGTATATTCCCCACATCATTTCCGCTTCCTCAGCATTCCTTGTCTATATTCGCAACATCATTCCACCTTCCTCAGCATTCCATCTGTATATGCCCACATCATTCCCCCTTCCTCAGCATTCCTTCTGTATATTCCCCACATCATTCCCGCTTCCTCAGCATTCCTTGTCTATATTCGCAACATCATTCCACCTTCCTCAGCATTCCATCTGTATATGCCCACATCATTCCCCCTTCCTCAGCATTCCTTCTGTATATTCCCCACATCATTCCCACTACCTCAGCATTCCATCTGTATATTCCCACATCATTCCCCACCTTCCTCAGCATTCCGTTTGTATATTCCCACATCATTCCTCATCTTCCTCAGCATTCCTTCTGTATATTCCCACATTATTCCCTCTTCCTCAGCATTCCTTCTCTATATTCCCCACATCTCTCCCGCTTCCTCAGCATTTCTTCTGTAGATTCCCACATCATTCCCCATCTTGCTCAGCATTCCATCTGTATAGTCTCACATCAGTCCCCGTCCTCAGCATTCCTTCTGTATATTCCCACATCACTTCCCCTTCCTCAGCATTCCTTCTGTCTATTCCCCACATCATTCCCCGTTCCTCAGCATTCCTTCTGTATATTCCCACATCATTCACCATCTTCCTCAGCATTCCTTCTGTATATTCCCACATCATTCTACCTTCCTCAGCATTCCATATGTCTATTCCCACATCATTCCCCATCTTCCTCTGCATTCCACCTGTATATTCCAACATCATTCTACCTTCCTCAGCATTCTATATGTCTATTCCCACATCATTCCCCACCCTCCTCAGCATTCCTTGTGTATATTCCCACTTCATTCCCCGTTCCTCAGCATTCCGTCTGCATATTCCCACATCATTCCCCATCCTCCTCAGCAATCCTTCTGTATATTCCCACATCATTCCCCATCTTCCTCAGCATTCCTTCTGTATATTCCCAGATCATTCCCCCTTCCTCAGCGTTCCTTCCGTATATTCCCACATCATTCCCCATCTTCCTCAGCATTCCTTCCATATATTTCCACGTCATTCCCCATTCCTCACCATTCCTTCTGTATATTCCCACATCATTCCCCCTTCCTCAGCATTCCTGCTGTATATTCCCCACATCATTCCCCATCTTCCTCTGCATTCCTTCTGCATATTCCCACATCATTCCCCATCTTCCTCAGCATTCCTTCTGTCTATCCCCAGGTCATTCCCCCTTCCTCAGCATTCCTTCTGTATATTCCCACAATGTTCCCCATCTTCCTCCGCAATCCATCTGTATATTCCCACATCATACCCGCTTCCTCAGCATTCCTTCTGTATATTCCCACATCATTCCCCACCTTCCTCAGCATTCCTTCTGGATATTCCCACATCATTCCCCACCTTCCTCAGCATTCCGTTTGTATATTCCCACATCATTCCTCATCTTCCTCAGCATTCCTTCTGTATATTCCCACATAATTCCTCATCTTCCTCAGCATTCCTTCTTTATATTCCCACATCAGTCCTCTTCCTCAGCATTCCTTCTGTATATTCCCACATCATTCCCCACCTTCCTCAGCATTCCTTCTGTATATTCCCACATCATTCCGCACCTTCCTCAGCAATCCTTCTGTATATTCCCACATCATTCCCCATCTTCCTCAGCATTCCTTCTGTGTATTCCAACATCATTCCCCCTTCCTCAGCATTCCTTCTGTATCTTCCAAAATCATTCCCCATCTTCCTCAGCAATCCTTCTGTATATTCCCAAATCATTGCCCATCTTCCTCAGCATTCCTTCTGTATATTCCAACATCATTCCACACCTTCCTCAGTATTCCTTCTGTATATTCCCACATCATTCCCCCTTCCACAGCATTCCTTCTGTATATTCCCACATAATTCCTCATCTCTCTCATCATTCCTTCTGTATATTCCCACATCAGTCCTCTTCCTCAGCATTCCTTCTGTATATTCCCATATCATTCCCCCTTCCACAGCATTCCTTCTGTATATTCCCACATAATTCCTCATCTCTCTCATCATTCCTTCTGTATATTCCCACATCAGTCCTCTTCCTCAGCATTCCTTCTGTATATTCCCACATCATTCCCCCTTCCTCAGCATTCCTTCTGTATATTCCCACAATGTTCCCCATCTTCCTCCGCAATCCATCTGTATATTCCCACATCATACCCGCTTCCTCAGCATTCCTTCTGTATATTCCCACATCATTCCCCACCTTCCTCAGCATTCCTTCTGGATATTCCCACATCATTCCCCACCTTCCTCAGCATTCCGTTTGTATATTCCCACATCATTCCTCATCTTCCTCAGCATTCCTTCTGTATATTCCCACATTATTCCCTCTTCCTCAGCATTCCTTCTCTATATTCCCCACATCTCTCCCGTGTCCTCAGCATTCCTTCTGTAGATTCCCACATCAATCCCCATCTTCCTCCGCAATCCATCTGTATATTCCCACATCAGTCCCCGTACTCAGCATTCCTTCTGTATATTCCCACATCACTTCCCCTTCCTCAGCATTCCTTCTGCCTATTCCCCACATCATCCCCCGTTCCTCAGCATTCCTTCTGTATATTCCCACATCATTCACCATCTTCCTCAGCATTCCTTCTGTATATTCCCACATCATTGCCCCTTCCTCAGCATTCCTTCTGTATATTCCCACATCATTCACCATCTTCCTCAGCATTCCTTCTGTATATTCCCACATCATTCCCCGTTCCTCAGCATTCCTTCTATATATTCCCACATCATTCACCATCTTCCTCAGCATTCCTTCTGTATATTCCCACATCATTTCCCCTTCCTCAGCATTCCTTCTGTATATTCCCCACATCATTCCCACATCCTCAGCATTCCTTCTGAATATTCCCCACATCATTCCCATGTCCTCAGCATTCCTTCTGAATATTCCCACATCATTCCCCATCTTCCTCTGCATTCCTTCTGTATATTCCCACATCATTCTGCCTTCCTCACCATTCCATATGTCTATTCCCACATCATTCCCCACCTTCCTCAGCATTCCTTATCTATATTCGCCACATCATTCCAGATTCCTCAGCATTCCTTCAGTATATTCCCCACTTCATTCCCCGTTCCTCAGCCTTCCTTCTGTATATTCCCACATCATTCCCCATCTTCCTCAGCAACCTTCTGTATATTCCCACATCATTCCCCACCATCCTCAGTATTCCTTCTGTATATTCCCACATCATTCCCCCTTCCACAGCATTCCTTCTGTATATTCCCACATCATTCCCCATCTTCCTCAGCATTCGTTCTGTGTATTCCCAGATCATTCCCCATCTTCTTCAGCATTCCTTCTGTATATTCCCACATCATTCCCCCTTCCTCAGCATTCCTGCTGTATATTCCCCACATCATTCCCCATCTTCCTCCGCATTCCTTCTGCATATTACCACATAATTCCCCCTTCCTCAGCATTCCTTATCTATATTGGCCACATCATTCCAGATTCCTCAGCATTCCTTCCGTATATACCCACATCATTCCAGATTCCTCAGCATTCCTTCCGTATATTCCCACATCATTCCCCATCTTCCTCAGCATTCCTTCTGTCTATCCCCAGGTCATTCCCGCTTCCTCAGCATTCCTTCTGTATATTCCCACATCATTCCCCACCTTCCTCAGCATTCCTTCTGTATATTCCCACATCATTCCCCTTCCACAGCATTCCTTCTGTATATTCCCACATAATTCCTCATATTTCTCAGCATTCCTTTTGTCTATTCCTACATCATTCCCCACCTTCCTCAGCATTCCGTTTGTATATTCCCACATCATTCCTCATCTTCCTCAGCATTCCTTCTGTATATTCCCACATAATTCCTCATCTTCCTCAGCATTCCTTCTGTATATTCCCACATCATTCCCCATCTCACTCAGCATTCCTTCTTTATGTTCCCACTTCATTTCCCCTTTCCGCAGCATTCCTTCTGTATATTCCCCACATCATTCCCGCTTCCTCAGCATTCCTTGTCTATATTCGCAACATCATTCCACCTTCATCAGCATTCCATCTGTATATGCCCACATCATTCCCCCTTCCTCAGCATTCCTTCTGTATATTCCCCACATCATTCCCGCTTCCTCAGCATTCCTTCTCTATATTTGCAACATCATTCCACCCTCCTCAGCATTCCATCTGTATATGCCCACATCATTCCCACTACCTCAGCATTCCATCTGTATATTCCCACATCATTCCACATCTTCCTCAGCATTCCTTCTGTATATTCCCCACATTATTCCCTCTTCCTCAGCATTCCTTCTCTATATTCCCCACATATTTCCCGCTTCCTCAGCATTCCATCTGTATATTCCCACATCATTCCACATCTTCCTCAGCATTCCTTCTGTATATTCCCACATTATTCCCTCTTCCTCAGCACTCAGTAAATTGGAAGGAGGCATTCTTGGGGAAAAGTACCGAAGGAAAGTGGAGGATTTTCAAGGAATGTTTGTCTGGAGCTCTGCATGACAACGTTCCGATGAGACAGGGGGGTGTTGGTAGGGTACGGGAACCGTGGTGCACGAAGGTTGTGATGAACCTGGTGAATAAGAAAAGAGAGGCGTACAGAAGGTTCAGAGAGCTAGGAGGTGTTAAGGATTTAGAGGAGTATACAGGATGTAGGAAGGAGCTTAAGAAGGAAATTAGGAGAGCGAGAAGGGGTCATGAGAAGACCTTGGCGGGTAAGATTAAGGAGAATCCCAAGGCTTTCTACAAATATGTCAAGAGTAAAAGGATGAGATGTGAAGGCATAGGACCCTTAAAAGGTGAAGGGGGAAAAGTTTGTGCGGAACCGTTAGAAATGGCGGAGGTGCTTAATGAATACTTTACCTCGGTATTCACGGTGGAAAGGGATCTGGGTGGTTGTACTGCTGGTTTGCGGTGGACAGAAAGGATCGAGCATGTGGACATAAAGAAAGAGGATGTGTTGGAACTATTGAATGGCATCAAGGTTGGTAAGTCGCCGGGACCGGATGGGATGTACCCCAGGTTACTGTGGGAGGCGAGGGAGGAGATTGCGGAGCCTTTGGCGATGATCTTTGCATCGTCGATGGAGACGGGAGAGGTTCCGGAGGATTGGAGGATTGCAGATGTGGTCCCTATATTCAAGAAAGGGAACAGGGACAGCCCGGGAAATTACCGACCGGTGAGTCTAACCTCAGTGGTTGGTAAGTTGATGGAGAGGATCCTGAGAGACAGGATTTATGATCATCTAGAGAAGTTTAGTATGATCAAAAGTAGTCAGCACGGCTTTGTCAAGGGCAGGTCGTGCCTTACGAGCCTGGTTGAGTTCTTTGAAAATGTGACCAAACACATTGACGAAGGAAGAGCGGTGGATGTGGTCTATATGGACTTCAGCAAGGCGTTCGATAAGGTCCCCCATGCAAGACTTCTTGAGAAAGTGAGAGGGCATGGGATCCAAGGGGCTGTTGCCTTGTGGATCCAGAACTGGCTTGCCTGCAGAAGGCAGAGAGTGGCTGTGGAGGGGTCTTTCTCTGCGTGGAGGTCAGTGACCAGTGGAGTGCCCCAGGGATCTGTTCTGGGACCCTTGCTGTTTGTCATTTTCATAAATGACCTGGATGAGGAAGTGGAGGGATGGGTTGGTAAGTTTGCTGACGACACCAAGGTAGGTGGTGTTGTGGATAGTTTGGAGGGATGTCAGAAGTTGCAGCGAGACATAGATAGAATGCAAGACTGGGCGGAGAAGTGGCAGATGGACTTCAACCCGGATAAGTGTGTAGTGATCCATTTTGGCAGATCCAATGGGATGAAGCAGCAGTATAATATGAAGGGTACCATTCTTAGCAGTGTAGAGGATCAGAAGGACCTTGGGGTCCGGGTCCATAGGACTCTTAAATCGGCCTCGCAGGTGGAGGATGCGGTCAAGAAGGCGTACGGCGTACTAGCCTTCATTAATCGAGGGATTGAGTTTAGGAGTCGGGAGATAATGCTGCAGCTTTATAGGACCCTGGTTAGACCCCACTTGGAGTACTGCGCGCAGTTCTGGTCACCTCATTACAGGAAAGATGTTGAAGCCATTGAAAGGGTGCAGAGGAGATTTACAAGGATGTTGCCTGGATTGGGGGGCATGCCTTATGAGGATAGGTTGAGGGAGCTTGGTCTCTTCTCCCTGGAGAGACGAAGGATGAGAGGTGACCTGATAGAGGTTTACAAGATGTTGAGAGGTCTGGACAGGGTAGACTCTCAGAGGCTATTTCCAAGGGCTGAAATGGTTGCTACGAGAGGACACAGGTTTAAGGTGCTGGGGGGTAGGTACAGAGGAGATGTCAGGGGTAAGTTTTTCACTCAGAGGGTGGTGGGTGAGTGGAATCGGCTGACGTCGATGGTGGTGGAGGCAAACTCGTTGGGGTCTTTTAAGAGACTTCTGGATGAGTACATGGGATTTAATGGGATTGAGGGCTATAGATAGGCCTAGAGGTAGGGATATGATCAGCGCAACCTGTGGGCCGAAGGGCCTGTTTGTGCTGTGGCTTTCTATGTTCTATGTTCTATATTCCCCACATATTTCCCGCTTCCTCAGCATTCATTCTGTACATTCCCATATCATTCCCCATCTTCCTCCGCATTCCATCTGTATATTCCCACACGTTCACGCTACCTCAGCATTCCTTCTGTATGTTCCCACATCATTCCCCATCTTCCTCAGCATTCCTTCCGTATATTTCCACGTCATTCCCCATTCCTCGCCATTCCTTCTGTATATTCCCACATCATTCCCCCTTCCTCCGCATTCCTTCTGCATATTCCCACATCATTCCCCCTTCCTCAGCATTCCTTCTGTATATTGGCCACATCATTCCAGATTCCTCAGCATTCCTTCTGTATATTCCCACATCATTCCCCATCTTCCTCAGCATTCCTTCTGTATATTCCCACATCATTCACCATCTTCCTCAGCATTCCTTCTCTATATTCCCCACATCATTCCCACGTCCTCAGCATTCGTTCTGAATATTCCCACATCATTCCCCATCTTCCTCTGCATTCCTTCTGTATATTCCCACATCATTCCCCATCTTCCAAAGCATTCCTTCTGTATATTCCCAGATCATTCTCCCTTCCTCATCGATCCTTCTGTATATTTCCACATCATTCCCCACCTTCCTCAGCATTCCTTCTGTATATTCCCAAATCATTCCCCCTTCCTCAGCATTCCTTCTGTATATTCCCACATCATTCCGCACCTTCCTCAGCAATCCTTCTGTACATTCCCACATCATTCCCCATCTTCCTCAGCAATCCTTCTGTATATTCCCACATCATTCCCCAGCTTCCTCAGCATTCCTTCAGTATATTCCCAGATCATTCCCCATCTCCCTCAGCATTCCTTCTGTAAATTCCCACATCATTTCCCATCTTCCTCAGCATTCCTTCTGAATATTCCGACATCATTCCCCCTTCCTCAGCATTCCTTCTGTATATTCCCACATCATTTCCCATCTTCCTCAGCATTTCTTCTGTATATTCCCACATGATTCCCCCTTCCTCAGCATTCCGTCTGTATATTCCTCACATCATTCCCCATCTTCCTCAGCATTCCTTCTGTATATTCCCACGTCATTTCCCATCTTCCTCAGCATTTCTTCTGTATATTCCCACATGATTCCCCCTTCCTCAGCATTCCTTCTGTATATTCCTCACATCATTCCCCATCTTCCTCAGCATTCCTTCTGTATATTCCTCACATCATTCCCGCTTCCTCCGCATTCCTTCTGTATATTCCCACATCATTCCCGCTTCCTCAGCATTCCTTCTGTATATTCCCACATCATTCCCAATCTTCCTCAGCTATCCCTCTGTATATTCCCACATCATTCCCCATCTTCCTCAGCATTCCTTCTGTATATTCCCCACATCATTCCCCATCTTCCTCTGCTATCCCTCTGTATATTCCCACATCATTCCCCATCTTCCTCAGCATTCCTTCTGTATATTCCCAGATCACTCCCCCTTCCACGGCATTCCTTCTCTATAGTCCCACATCATTCCCCCTTCCTCAGCATTCCTTCTGTATATTTCCACATCATTCCCCATCTTCCTCAGCATTCCTTCTGTATGTTCCCACATCATTTCCCCTTCCTCAGCATTCCTTCTGTATATACCCGGATCATTCCCCATCTTCCTCAGAATTCCTTCTGTATCTTCCTCACATCATTCCCGCTTCCTCAGCATTCCTTCTGTATATTCCCACATCATTCCCCTTTCCTCAGCATTCCTTCTTTATAATCGCCACATCATTCCCGCTTCCTCAGCATTCCTTCTGTATATTCCCACATCATTCCCGCTTCCTCAGCATTCCTTCTGTATATTTCCACATCATTCCCAATCTTCCTCAGCTATCCCTCTGTATATTCCCACATCATCCCCCATCTTCCTCAGCATTCCTTCTGTATATTCCCACGTCATTCCCAATCTTCCTCAGCTATCCCTCTGTATATTCCCACATCATTCCCCATCTTCCTCAGCATTCCTTCTGTATATTCCCCACATCATTCCCCATCTTCCTCTGCTATCCCTCTGTATATTCCCACATCATTCCCCATCTTCCTCAGCATTCCTTCTGTATATTCCCAGATCACTCCCCCTTCCTCAGCATTCCTTCTCTATAGTCCCACATCATTCCCCCTTCCTCAGCATTCCTTCTGTATATTTCCACATCATTCCCCATCTTCCTCAGCATTCCTTCTGTATATTCCTCACATCATTCCCCACCTTCCTCAGCATTCCTTCTGTATATTCCCACATCATTTCCCATCTTCCTCAGCATTTCTTCTGTATATTCCCACATGATTCCGCCTTCCTCAGCATTCCTTCTGTATATACCCGGATCATTCCCCATCTTCCTCAGCATTCCTTCTGTATATTCCTCACATCATTCCCCATCTTCCTCAGCATTCCTTCTGTATATTCCTCACATCATTCCCCATCTTCCTCAGCATTCCTTCTGTATATTCCTCACATCATTCCCCATCTTCCTCAGCATTCCTTCTGTATATTCCTCACATCATTCCCCATCTTCCTCAGCATTCCTTCTGTATGTTCCCACATCATTCCCCCTTCCTCAGCATTCCTTCTGTATGTACCCGGATCATTCCCCATCTTCCTCAGCATTCCTTCTGTATATTCCTCACATCATTCCCCATCTTCCTCAGCATTCCTTCTGTATATTCTCACATCATTTCCCATCTTCCTCAGCATTCCTTCTGTATATTCCTCACATCATTCCCGCTTCCTCAGCATTCCTTCTGTATGTTCCCACATCATTCCCCCTTCCTCAGCATTTCTTCTGTATAATCGCCACATCATTCCCGCTTCCTCAGCATTCCTTCTCTATAATCGCCACATCATTCCCGCTTCCTCAGCATTCCTTCTGTATATTCCCACATCATTCCCGCTTCCTCAGCATTCCTTCTGTATATTCCCACATCATCCCCCATCTTCCTCATCATTCCTTCTGTATATTCCCACATCATTCCCAATCTTCCTCTGCTATCCCTCTGTATATTCCCACATCATTCCCCATCTTCCTCAGCATTCCTTCTGTATATTCCCACATCATTCCCCTTCCTCACCATTCCTTCTGTATATTCCCACATCATTCCCCACCTTCCTCTGCATTCAAAGAACAAAGAACAGTACAGCACAGGAAACAGGCCCTTCGGCCCTCCAAGCCTGTGCCGCTCCTTGGTCCAACTAGACCAATCGTTTGTATCCCTCCATTCTCAGGCTGCTCATGTGACTATCCAGGTAAGTCAACGATGTCAGCGTGCCTGCCTCCACCACCCTACTTGGCAGCGCATTCCAGGCCCCCACCACCCTCTGTGTAAAAAACATCCCTCTGATATCTGAGTTAAATCTCGCCCCTCTCACCTTGAGCCCGTGACCCCTCGTGATCGTCACTTCTGATCTGGGAAACAGCTTCTCACCGTTCACCCTATCTGTCCCCTTCATAATTTTGTACACCTCTATAAAGTGCAAAGGGACTTGGGAGTCCTAGTCCAGGATTCTCTAAAGGTAAACTTGCAGGTTGAGTCCGTAATTAAGAAAGCAAATGTAATGTTGTCATTTATCTCAAGAGGCTTGGAATACAAAAGCAGGGATGTACTTCTGAGGCTTTATAAAGCACTGGTTAGGCCCCATTTGGAGTACTGTGAGCAATTTTGGGCCCCACACCTCAGGAAGGACATACTGGCACTGGAGCGGGTCCAGCGGAGATTCACACGGATGATCCCAGGAATGGTAGGCCTGACATACGATGAACGTCTGAGGATCGTGGGATTATATTCATTGGAGTTTAGGAGGTTGAGGGGAGATCTGATAGAAACTTACAAGATAATGAACGGCTTAGATAGGATGGACGTAGGGAAGTTGTTTCCATTAACAGGGGAGACTAGGACGCGGGGGCACAGCCTTAGAATAAAAGGGAGTCACTTTAGAACAGAGATGAGGAGAAATTTCTTCAGCCAGAGAGTGGTGGGTCTGTGGAATTCATTGCCACAGAGGGCTGTGGAGGCCGAGACGTTGAGCGTCTTCAAGACAGAAATTGATAAATTCTTGATTTCTCGAGGAATTAAGGGCTATGGGGAGAGAGCGGGTAAATGGAGTTGAAATCAACCATGATTGAATGGTGGAGTGGACTCGATGGGCCGAATGGCCTTACTTCCGCTCCTATGTCTTATGGTCTCTTATGGTCTTAGATCTCCCCTCCTTCTTCGTCTTTCCAGTGAGAACAACCCCAGTTTACCCAATCTCTCCTCATAGCTAAGACCCTCCATACCAGGCAACATCCTGGTAAACCTTCTCTGCACTCTCTCTAACGCTTCCACGTCCTTCTGGTAGTGCGGCGACCAGAACTGGACGCAGTACTCCAAATGTGGCCTAACCAGCGTTCTATCCAGCTGCATCATCAGACTCCAGCTTTTATACTCTATACCCCGTCCTATAAAGGCAAGCATACCATATGCCTTCTTCACCACCTTCTCCACCTGTGTTGCCACCTTCAAGGATTTGTGGACTTGCACACCTCGGTCCCTCTGTGTTTCTATACTCTTGATGACTCTGCCATTTATTGTATAACTCCTCCCTACATTATTTCTTCCAAAATGCATCACTTCGCATTTATCCAGATTAAATTCCATCTGCCACCTCTCCGCCCAATTCTCCAGCCTATCTATATCCTGCTGTATTGCCCGACAATGCTCATCGCTATCCGCAAGTCCAATATTCGTTCTGTACATTCCCACGTCATTCCCCTTCCTCACCATTCCTTCTGTATGTTCCCCGGAGGAAACCCACACAGTCATGAGGTGAACATGCAAACTCCACACAGGCAGTGACGCAAGCAGGAATCGAACTTGGGTCTCTGGCGCTGGGGTGCTCTTAAAAAGAATTTGAGGAAAAAGATACTTGCAATTTAAAGGGATTTTATTAGAATGAACAAAGTCATAATCGCCAAGTCTGTGGCTAAAAGAACAATGTTTCTTTTGAAAAAGAGATTAAGTAAACATTATTGGAAATCTGTTAACCCAACAAGATTGTTATTTCAATTTGGGCCAATTCTGAGATGTGCAAAGTGCAATGTCATTTTGCAAGTTACTTTTGGAAATACGATAGAAATCATCGATTTATCATAGAAACCCTACAGTGCAGAAAGAGGCCATTCGGCCCATCGGGTCTGCACCGACCACAATCCCTCCCAGGCCCTACCCCATATGCCTACATATTTACCCACTAATCCCTCTAACCTACGCATCTCAGGACACTAAGGGGCAATTTTAGCATGGCCAATCAACCTCACCCGCACATCTTTAGACTGTGGGAAGAAACCGGAGCACCCGGAGGAAACCCACGCAGACACGAGGAGAATGTGCAAACTCCACACAGACAGTGACCCGAGCTGGGAATCGAACCCAGGTCCATGGAGCTTTGAAGCAGCAGTGCTAACCACTGTGCTACCGTGCCGCCCACATGCCGCCGCCCATGATGTCATCTAAGGTAAAGAACAAGCAAACATGTTAATGCCTGAAATCAAAGAGAAATGTTTGATTTCTGTTTTCGAGGTATGAGAATATTTTGTTGGACTGCAAATTTTCACCATGTTAATGAGATTGGATTGTAACTCGTGGGACCACATCAAATTGGATAGAATTCAGTGATTGAGGGTAGAAGATAGAAACAGCAAAACACAGCACCAAATGGGAAATTGGGATATTGAAAGTCAAGTTTATTTATTAGTCACAAATAGGTTTCCATTAACACTGCAATGGAATTACTGTGAAAATCCCCTTTTCTTTTAACTTTGTGTCTGGAAAGATAAGCAATAAATTTGAGATCTTTTGATAAGGTGATATGAAATGGAGGAATATGTGAAATGACACTTGGGGCACTGCATATGTGTGCTGGTGAGTTGCAGAAGTCACTGATGTGCAGGAAACCAGTTCAAAATGAGCTGGTTCAAAGGTTGAGAAGTAATTTGAATAAAGTACTGAAAAACAGG
The DNA here is from genome assembly GCF_964213995.1 of Mustelus asterias. NCBI lineage: Eukaryota > Metazoa > Chordata > Chondrichthyes > Carcharhiniformes > Triakidae > Mustelus > Mustelus asterias. The sequence continues at coordinate 5,916,219 of NC_135805.1, read as the reverse complement.
CATGCATACTGCTTAACAAACAGCATGCATCTCCATTATTCCCACATTTCCCCATGTATCTGCTGCATGTTTCTCCTCACACCTTTCCCATTTGGTTCTCACCATATTTCTTCACGTTTCAGCACCTTTCCCCATGTATTTCCCCCATGTTTCTGCATGGTTGCTCACATTTCCCCATGTGATTCCCCATGTTACCCCACAGGCTTCTCCTTGCTTTCCCACATCTTCCCCCACATCTCCCACAATTCCACTGTTTTCCTCATAGTTCCCCAAAAGTTATTTATTCCACATATTTGGCAACATGTTCCTCCATGTGTTTAAGAACATAAGAACATAAGAAATAGGAGCAGGAGTAGGCCATCTAGCCCCTCGAGCCTGCCCCACCATTCAATAAGATCATGGCTGATCTGAAGTGGATCAATTCCACTTACCCGCCTGATCCCTATAACCCCTAATTCTCTTACCGATCAGGAATCCATCTATCCGTGAATTAAACATATTCAACGAGGTAGCCTCCACCACTTCAGTGGGCAGAGAATTCCAGAGATTCACCACCCTCTGAGAGAAGAAGTTCCTCCTCAACTCTGTCCTAAACTGACCCCCCTTTATTTTGAGGCTGTGCCCTCTAGTTCTCGCTTCCTTTCTAAGTGGAAAGAATCTCTCCACCTCTACCCTATCCAGCCCCTTCATTATCTTATAGGTCTCTATAAGATCCCCCCTCAGCCTTCTAAATTCCAACGAGTACAAACCCAATCTGCTCAGTCTCTCCTCATAAACAACTCCCCTCATCTCCGGTATCAACCTGGTGAACCTTCTCTGCACTCCCTCCAAGGCCAATATATCCTTCCGCAAATAAGGGGACCAATACTGCACACAGTGTTGCAGCTGCGGCCTCACCAATGCCCTGTATAGATGCAACAAGACATCTCTGCTTTTATATTCTATCCCCCTTGCGATATAGGCCAACATCCCATTTGCCTTCTTGATCACCTGTTGTACCTGCAGACTGGATTTTTGCGTCTCATGCACAAGGACCCCCAGGTCCCTTTGCACAGTAGCATGTTGTAATTTTTTTCCATTTAGATAATAATCCAATTTGCTATTATTTCCTCCAAAGTGAATAACCTCGCATTTGTCAACGTTATACTCCATCTGCCAGATCCTCGCCCACTCACTCAGCCTGTCCAAATCTCTCTGCAGACCTTCTACACCCTCCACACGATTCACTTTTCCACTTATCTTTGTGTCGTCTGCAAACTTTGTTACCCTACACTCAGTCCCCTCCTCCAGATCGTCTATATAAATGGTAAATAGTTGAGGCCCCAGTACCGAACCCTGCGGCACGCCACTAGTTACCATCCACCAACCAGAAAAGCACCCATAGTTGTGGACCCATGGGGTTGAAAATTTTGTGTAAACATGGTTCGAGTGGTGGTCACACTGCAGGTTAGCAGCATACAGGGAAAGATGGAAGTGGGTGCCAGGCAGAGAACCAGGCAGGTAGTGCAGGAAACCCTTGAATCTATCTTGCTTGTTAATTGGTTTTCCATTTCAGATTCGAGTGAGAGCGATGGTTCCTCAGGGATGTGCAGACAGAGACAAGCCCGTGGCATATCAGTGGTTCAGCTTACAGGAGAAGGAGGAGTGGGATATCAATAATGATCGGGGATTGAATGGTCAGACGATCAGACAGGCATCTCTGTGCCACTAAGCCTGACTCTGGGATGATGTGTTGCCTCCTTGGTGCCAGGGTCAAGGATAGCCAGGAGCAGCTGAAGGAAGTCCTTCTGCCAGAGATTGTGGTGCATTTTGGCACCAATCACCTGCAATTAGATTTTAGGGAGGTAGGAAGAAAACTAAAAAGCAGCACCTCAAGAACAGTAATCTCAGGGTTATTCTCAGTGCCACATGCTAGTTTTTTGTTTATTCATTCCTTAATCCCCTTGAATTGAGTGGTTTGCTCAGCTATTTCAGAGTGGAGGGCTGAGGCTGGAAGGGCAAGTGCACCCTCCTTGCCTTTTGGTGCTGGAGCTGATGGTGTTACAGGTACAGGGGATTAGGATTGGCTGCACATGCTCAGAATCAGCTGGGTGAATGGTCGAGTTGACAGTCTCCTTCCCTATGGTTTCCCGAGGGTCCCTGCCTGACTCATTGGGAAGATGCACTGATGGATCCCACTTATGGCTGGACTGATGGAGTGCAGGTCTAAGAACAAAGAACAAAGAACAGTACAGCACAGGAAACAGGCCCTTCGGCCCTCCAAGCCTGTGCCGCTCATTGGTCCAACTAGACCATTCGTTTGTATCCCGCCATTCCCAGACTGCTCATGTGACTATCCAGGTAAGTCTTAAATGATGCCAGCATGTCTGCCTCCACCACCCTATTTGGCAGCGCATTCCAGGCCCCCACCACCCTCTGTGTAAAAAACATCCCTCTGATATCTGAGTTAAATCTCGCCCCTCTCACCTTGAGCCCATGACCCCTCGTGATCGTCACCTCCGATCTGGGAAAAAGCTTCCCACTGTTCACCCTATCTATACTCTTCATAATTTTGTACACCTCTAGTAGGTCTCCCCTCATTCTCCGTCTTTCCAGGGACAACAACCCCAGTTTACTCAATCTCTCCGCATAGCTAAGACCCTCCATACCAGGCAACATCCTGGTAAACCTTCGCTGCACTCTCTCTAAAGCCTCCACGTCCTTCTGGTAGTGCGGCAACCAGAACTGGACGCAGTACTCCAAATGTGGCCTAACCAGCGTTCTATACAGCTGCATCATCAGACTCCAGCTTTTATACTCTATACCCCGTCCTATAAAGGCAAGCATACCATATGCCTTCTTCACCACCTTCTCCACCTGTGCTGCCACCTTCAAGGATTTGTGGACTTGCACACCTCGGTCCCTCTGTGTTTCTATACTCTTGATGACTCTGCCATTTATTGTATAACTCCTCCCTACATTAGTTATTCCAAAATGCATCACTTCGCATTTATCTGGATTAAATTCCATCTGCCATTTCTCCGCCCAATTTGCCTATCTATATCCTGCTGTATTGTCCGACAATGTTCATTGCTATCTGCAAGTCCAGCCATCTTTGTGTCATCCACAAACTTTCTGATAACACCAGTTACACCTTCTTCCAAATTATTTATATATGTCACAAATAGCAGAGGTCCCAGTACAGAGCCCCGCGGAACACCACTGGTCACAGACCTCCAGCCGGAAAAAGACCCTTCAACTGCTACCCTCTGTCTCCTGTGGCCAAGCCAGTTTTCTACCCATCTAGCCACCTCTCCTTGTATCCCATGAGCCTTAACCTTCTTAACCAACCTGCCATGAGGGACTTTGTCAAATGCCTTACTGAAATCCATATAGACGACATCCACGGCCCTTCCTTCGTCAACCGTTTTTGTCACTTCCTCAAAAAACTCCACCAAATTTGTAAGGCACGACCTCCCTCTTTCAAAACCATGCTGTCTGTCACCAATGAGATTGTTCCGTTCTAAATGCGCATACATCCTGTCTCTAAGAATCCTCTCCAACAACTTCCCCACCACGGACATCAAGCTCACTGACCTATAATTACCCGGGTTATCCCTGCTACCCTTCTTAAATAACGGTACCACATTCGCTATCCTCCAATCCTCAGGGACCTCACCTGTATCCAATGAAGAGACAAAGATTTCCGTCAGAAGCCCAGCAATTACATCTCTTGTCTCCCTGAGCAGTCGAGGATAGATGCCATCAGGCCCTGGGGATTTGTCAGTTTTAATGTTACCTAAAAAAACTAACACTTCCTCCCTTGTAATGGAGATTATCTCTAACGGGTCAACACCTCCCTCTGAGACACTCCCATTCAACAAGTCCCTCTCCTTCGTGAATACCGACGCAAAGTATTCATTTAGGATCTCCCCTATTCCCTTGGGTTCTAAGCATAATTCCCCTCCTTTGTCCCTGAGAGGTCTGACTTTTTCCCTGACAACTCTTTTGTTCCTAACATGTGAATAAAATGCCTTAGGATTCTCCTTAATCCTGTCTGCCAAGAACATTTTGTGACCTCTTTTTGCCCTTCTAACTCCCCGTTTGAGTTCTTTCCTACTCTCTCTGTATTCTTCCAGAGCTCCATCTGGTACAAAGTCCTGGGAAAAGATCTCCATGGCAACCTCCATTCTATCAGTGTTAAACTCCATGAGCTGGCATGTTGATGCTATGACATCAGACTGAACACAGACATTGCTATCTGGTGCCAGCGTTGATAACCTTGCCATGTGACTTTGCCGCTCCAACATGTGTATGAATACCGAGCCCAGAGGCTTGTCATCTGCCTTTGTGTCTGCAGGAGCCGTGCCTCTTCAGTGTGCCAGTGACTTCCAATGCCTTTCTCTACTATGAACCTGAATCTGTGCTGTGCTTGCCAGATGGTGAATCCAATTAGGTCACATCAAGATGTGTCTGCATTGGTGGAGGGTGTGGGCGACTATTGTAATGGGTCAAGGTGTCCTCAGGATCCTCATTTGAGGTGGTGTGGAGCTGGCTGCCAACGGACTGCTTCCTATTGCTGCTGGTACCTGTCAAAGAGAGAAGGGATAAGTAGTGACTGGCTAAGCATTCACAAAGCACTCTCAGTTTAGTCGGGAGAATGATGAGCTGTTTATGGATCATCACGGAGTTGTCACCCTCAGCGCAGGCCTGGTCCTGATCCTTGCCGACCAGTTCTGCTGCACAGTCCTGAAAAATGGTGAGGACCGTGGGCTTGGCCATTTCCTTGCCTGTCTGGGACTCTCTCTCTTGCATTGTCCTGCATAAAGACAGATGGACAGACTGTAAGCAGGACTCATGCTAAGGCAGAAGTTCTGGATGCATGCTTTCTGTGGGTGCTTTATGGACCTGTGTAAGGGCTGGAGACATGAGCTGTACAGGATGTGAGAAGAGATAGAAGATGTCAGTGTGTGGGAGTCATTGCTGTGTCCCTTGTGGTAGTACTGGGTGAGAGAGATCCTTGTGGACTGCACTCTGATGGCCTTGTAAGAGTGTGAGGAGAAGGTAGACTTAGCCTGGTGGAGCAGATGAGATCATTCATCATCTTCCTGAACTGGAAAGTGGTATTCCGCCTGGGATCAACATGGTGATCCAATCATCAGGCGAATGAAGAGGTTGGTGCATCTCATTCTGCCATCATGAGGTGACCGGAAGTGGGTCAGTTTTGCTGAACCCATGGGGAATAGGCCTTACTACCTTCCACAACCAGCCCAGCGTGCAGCTACTGAATGCTGTGTCCTGGTACTGTTTAAATAGGACAACTGGAAAGATGGTCCAATGGTATAAAGCTGGAAGGGCAGCATGGTGGCACAGTGGTTAGCACTGCTGCCTCACAGCACCAGGGACCTGGATTCAATTCCACCCTCGGGTGACTGTGTGGAATTTGTACATTTTCCCATTGTTTGCTTGGGTTTCCTCCGGGTGCTCCGGTTTCCTCCCGGATATGCGGGTTAGGTTGATTGGCCATGCTAAATTGACCCTTAGTGTCAGGGGGATCAGCAGGGTTAATACATGGGATTACTGAGATAGGGCTGGAATGGGATTGTTGTCGGTGCAGGCTCGATGGGCCAAATGGCCTCCTTCTGCACTGTCGTGGTCCTTTGATTCTAAGGTGCTTCAGGTTCATGCAAATATATAAAGCTGAAAAGCAGACAATCTGGTACAGAAAACCACCATGACTGCTGGCAGGAGGCATACCACTTGTCACACTCACCACTGCAGTCTTCAGAGCAGAAAATTCCATCCTGTGTCTTGATGGATCCTCACTGGAGCCGCAATGGATTGTTAAAAATTCATTTATCGGATATGGGTGTCGCTGGCTAGACCACCAATTACTGAACATCTCTAGTTGTGCTTGAGAAGGTGGTGGTGAGCTGCCTTCATAAACCATCCCAGTCAGTACCTGTTGTGTAGGTACATCCACAGGGCTGTTAGGGAGGGAATTCCAGTCTAGTGACCCAGCCACAGTGAAGGAACGGTGATATATTTCCAAATCAGGATGGTGAGTGACTTGGTGGTGTTTCCAGGTGTCTGCTGCTCTTGTCCTTCTAGGTGGTCGTGGTCATGGGGTTGGGAGGTGCTGTCTAAGGAACCTTTGTGAGTTCCTGCAATGCATCTTGTGGATGATACACACGACTGCCACTGTTTGTCAGTGGTGGAATGATGGAATAGTTGTAGCAAGGGGTAGCAATCAAGTTGCTTTGTCCTGTTTGGTGTTAAGCTTCTTGAGTGTTGTTGGAGCTCGAGTCACCTAGGCAAGTGGGGAGTATTCCATCACACTCCTGACTTGTGCCTTGTAGATAGTGGACAGGTTTTGGGGAATCACGTGAGTTACTTGCTGCAGGATTCCTAGCCTTTGACGTGCTCTGGTAGCCACAGTATTTATATGGCTCGTCCAGTTCAGTGCAGAATGTAATGTTGCAGTCGTAGCTAGGGTGTAGAGAAAGATCAACTTAATACGCGGTAGGTCCATTCAAATGTCTGACAGCAGCAGGGAAGAAGCTGTTCTTGAGTCAGTTGGTACGCGACCTCAGACTTTTGTATCTTTTTCCCGACGGAAGAAAGTGGAAGAGAGAATGTCCGGAGTGCATGGGGTCCTTAATTATGCTGGCTGTAGACAGAGTCAATAGATGGGAGGCTGAAGTGCATCATCCCCTCTTGCTGGGAGGCTGTGGGTTAAAGTGCATCATTTCTCCCCCTGCCCCTTCCTGGAAGGTTATGGATTAAAGTGTTTCTCCCCACCCCCAATTTCCTGTGAGACTTTAACCAGGCTTCTTTTAATAAACTCAGAATGATTGATTTATTATAAAACAAAACTTTTTTTAGAAGAACAAGTTGCAAGAGCTAGCACTCTGAAATATAACTCTCTATCCGTTTTTGAAAAATATTCCAGTATGCACAGACACATACAAGCAAGCAAAGCACAGACAAATAGGTTTCTTCGCGGAAAGGCTTTATATAAATAAAGGATAAGATTTGCAGGATTTCAATGCTGTCGATCTGGAACTCTCTTGATTGAAGGTGAGTTGGTTGATTCTTAGATGTCTGGAGCTTTGGCATGGAGAAGGATCCAGAACTAGATAAATTCTTCTCATTTCCACTTTGTGGTTTTCACTTTGGTTGATAACCACACAGAATACTACAGTGTAGAAGAGGCCCTCAGCCCATCAAGTCGGCACTAATGCCCGAAAGGCCCCAACCTGCCCACCTAATCCCACTTGCCAGCACTTGGCCCATAGCCTTCTTAACTATAAGAAGGATGTGGAAGCGCTGGAAAGAGTGCAGAGGAGATTTACCAGGATGCTGCCTGGTTTGGAGGGTAGGTCTTATGAGGAAAGGTTGAGGGAGCTAGGGCTGTTCTCTCTGGAGCGGAGGAGGCTGAGGGGAGACTTAATAGAGGTTTATAAAATGATGAAGGGGATAGATAGAGTGAACTTTCAAAGTCTATTTCCTCGGATGGATGGAGCTATTACGAGGGGGCATAACTATAGGGTTCGTGGTGGGAGATATAGGAAGGATATCAGAGGTAGGTTCTTTACGCAGAGAGTGGTTGGGGTGTGGAATGGACTGCCTGCAGTGATAGTGGAGTCAGACACTTTAGGAACATTTAAGCAGTTATTGGATAGGCACATGGAGCACACCAGGATGATAGGGAGTGGGATAGCTTGATCTTGGTTTCAGATAAAGCTCGGCACAACATCGTGGGCCGAAGGGCCTGTTCTGTGCTGTACTGTCCTATGTTCTATGTTCTAGCCTTGAATGTTATGATGTGCCAAGCACTCCTCCAAGTACTTTTTAAAGGATGTGAGGCATCCCACCTCCACCACCCTCCCAGGCAGTGCATTCCAGGCCGTCACCTCCCTCTGAGTAAAGGTTTTTCCTCAAATCCCCTCTAAACCTCCCACCCTCACTTTTAACTTGTGTCCCCTCATAACTGACCCTTCAACTAAGGGGAACAGCTGCTCCCTATCTACCCTGTCCATGCCCCTCATAATCTTGAACAACCCCAATCACGTCACCCCTCAGTCTTCCGTACTCCAGAGAAAACAACCCAAGTCTATCCAACCTCTGTTTATAACTGAAATGTTCCATCCCAGGCAGCACCCTGGTGAATCTCCTCTGCACCCGCTCCTGTGCATTCACATCCTTCCTATAATGTGGCGACCAGAACTGCACTCAGTACTCTAGCTGTGACCTCACCAAAGTTTTGTACAACTCCATCATGACCTCTCTGCTTTTGTAATCTATACCCCGATTGATAAAGGTGAGTGTGCCATCTGCCTTTTTCATCCCCCTATTTACCTGCCTTTCCACCTTCAGAGATCTGTGGACAAACCCGCCAAGGTCCCTTTGTTCTACGGAACTTCCCAGTGTCAGACCTTTCATAGTAACATCCCTGTCAAATTACTCTTCCAAAGTGCATCACCTCACACTTTTCAGGGTTAAATTCCACCTGCCACTTATCCGCCCATTTGACCATTCCGTCTATATCTTCCTGTAACCCAAGACACTCAACCTCACTGTTAACCACGCGGAAAATCTTTGTGTAATTGGCAAACTTACTGATTCTATCCACCACATAGTCATCTATGTCATTTATATAAATGACGAAAAATAGGGGGCCCAGCACAGATCTCTGTGTGCGCCACTGGTCACTGGCCTCCAGTCACTAAAGCAGCCGTCTGTCGTCAATATTGGGGAAGTTAAAATCTCCCACCACAACAACCCTGTTACTTTTACACCTTGCCAAAATCTGCCTACATATCTGTTCCTCTATCTCCCGTTAGCTGTTGGGTGGCCTATAGTAAACCCCCAACATTGTGACTACACCTTTCCTATTCCTGAGCTCTACCCACATTGAATTATACTGTCAACACAAGTCAAACACCATCCCAAAGACATACACCCTTTTTTAGTCTTGGCACAAAAAGCAAGTATGCTCATGTGATGCTGACTTTTCAGCTTTTTTACATCTGCAGTGAATTGATCCTTTGAATATTGGATTAAATCTCTGAGGCTTCCCAGTCCGAGAACTTTCCAAGAAGCTTCTGGAGGCAGACAGAGCACGGAACACCGCCTTCTTCCACCAGTTTCTAACAGCAATTAAATCAAAACTAAAAACTTGGACTTTTCTGTGGAAAAACCTGTTCTGAGGCATCACCTGACCTGTCAATCATCCCAAATCAAGCTCCACTCAGCAATCCCCAAAGGATCATAAAATCCCAGGACACTGCAATAAGCCAGATTAAAATCAACATGGAGCCCGATTTTACTATCAAGTTGCACCCGTTATCGGACACAAAAACTTGGTAAAGTTGGGTGTGAGGTGAGTAGCGTGAACTCACCCGCCTCCGCACCAGTTCCCCCTTTATCAAGGGTTGAAAATGGCCGCCGTCAGGACCGTGCACAAAACATGCATTTAAATTGACTGAATGGGCTGCACGCCCAGACTTACCGGCACTTTCTCCTTTCCCACCGCCTTCGCCCGTCCAGATTCAAAACAAACATGGGTCATGAAGAAGGGAAAGGGTTAATGTTTTTTGTACTCAATGTAGTTTGTACCTAAAGGGTTAATGGATTTTGTACTTAGAGTGTATCACAAACATAACTCTTCATTATGGCTAATCCCCTTGTTTATACTGCTTCTGACCTTAATACAAGTTATTCATTCTTTAAACTTTTATTCTTATAACAATAGATAGTCAAATGTAAATATAAATGTGTTTGCAGACTTGCAAATCTTACCTTTTCGACAGGTTTCCGTGGTGAATGTAAACAGAAGAAAGCAATTACAAGATGTGGAGTGCGATACGGCCGTTTAAAGAGGGACTCCCACTGGGGCAGCTGCGAGTGCACGAGTATCTTCACAGGGGGAGCTGCGAGTGCACGAGTATCTTCACAGGGGGAGCTGCGAGTGCACGAGTATCTTCACAGGGGGAGCTGCGAGTGCACGAGTATCTTCACTGGGGCAGCTGCGAGTGCACGAGTATCTTCACTGGGGCAGCTGCGAGTGCACGAGTATCTTCACTGGGGCAGCTGCGAGTGCACGAGTATCTTCACTGGGGCAGCTGCGAGTGCACGAGTATCTTCACAGGGGCAGCTGCGAGTGCACGAGTATCTTCACAGGGGCAGCTATGAGTGCACGAGTATCTTCACAGGGGGAGCTGCGAGTGCACGAGTATCTTCACAGGGGCAGCTGCGAGTGCACGAGTATCTTCACAGGGGGAGCTGCGAGTGCACGAGTATCTTCACAGGGGGAGCTGCGAGTGCACGAGTATCTTCACTGGGGCAGCTGCGAGTGCACGAGTATCTTCACAGGGGGAGCTGCGAGTGCACGAGTATCTTCACAGGGGGAGCTGCGAGTGCACGAGTATCTTCACAGGGGGAGCTGCGAGTGCACGAGTATCTTCACTGGGGCAGCTGCGAGTGCACGAGTATCTTCACAGGGGGAGCTGCGAGTGCACGAGTATCTTCACAGGGGGAGCTGCGAGTGCACGAGTATCTTCACAGGGGGAGCTGCGAGTGCACGAGTATCTTCACAGGGGGAGCTGCGAGTGCACGAGTATCTTCACAGGGGGAGCTGCGAGTGCACGAGTATCTTCACTGGGGCAGCTGCGAGTGCACGAGTATCTTCACAGGGGGAGCTGCGAGTGCACGAGTATCTTCACAGGGGCAGCTGCGAGTGCACGAGTATCTTCACAGGGGCAGCTGCGAGTGCACGAGTATCTTCACTGGGGCAGCTGCGAGTGCACGAGTATCTTCACAGGGGGAGCTGCGAGTGCACGAGTATCTTCACAGGGGGAGCTGCGAGTGCACGAGTATCTTCACTGGGGCAGCTGCGAGTGCACGAGTATCTTCACAGGGGGAGCTGCGAGTGCACGAGTATCTTCACAGGGGGAGCTGCGAGTGCACGAGTATCTTCACAGGGGGAGCTGCGAGTGCACGAGTATCTTCACATGGGGAGCTGCGAGTGCACGAGTATCTTCACAGGGGGAGCTGCGAGTGCACGAGTATCTTCACAGGGGGAGCTGCGAGTGCACGAGTATCTTCACAGGGGGAGCTGCGAGTGCACGAGTATCGTCACAGGGGGAGCTGCGAGTGCACGAGTATCTTCACTGGGGCAGCTGCGAGTGCACGAGTATCTTCACAGGGGGAGCTGCGAGTGCACGAGTATCTTCACAGGGGGAGCTGCGAGTGCACGAGTATCTTCACTGGGGCAGCTGCGAGTGCACGAGTATCTTCACAGGGGGAGCTGCGAGTGCACGAGTATCTTCACTGGGGCAGCTGCGAGTGCACGAGTATCTTCACAGGGGGAGCTGCGAGTGCACGAGTATCTTCACTGGGGCAGCTGCGAGTGCACGAGTATCTTCACAGGGGGAGCTGCGAGTGCAAGAGTATCTTCACAGGGGGAGCTGCGAGTGCACGAGTATCTTCACTGGGGCAGCTGCGAGTGCACGAGTATCTTCACAGGGGGAGCTGCGAGTGCACGAGTATCTTCACTGGGGCAGCTGCGAGTGCACGAGTATCTTCACAGGGGGAGCTGCGAGTGCACGAGTATCTTCACAGGGGGAGCTGCGAGTGCACGAGTATCTTCACAGGGGGAGCTGCGAGTGCACGAGTATCTTCACAGGGGGAGCTGCGAGTGCACGAGTATCTTCACAGGGGGAGCTGCGAGTGCACGAGTATCTTCACTGGGGCAGCTGCGAGTGCACGAGTATCTTCACAGGGGGAGCTGCGAGTGCACGAGTATCTTCACAGGGGGAGCTGCGAGTGCACGAGTATCTTCACTGGGGGAGCTGCGAGTGCACGAGTATCTTCACAGGGGGAGCTGCGAGTGCACGAGTATCTTCACTGGGGCAGCTGCGAGTGCACGAGTATCTTCACAGGGGGAGCTGCGAGTGCACGAGTATCTTCACAGGGGGAGCTGCGAGTGCACGAGTATCTTCACAGGGGGAGCTGCGGAGAACAGGAAACCACAGCCTGCTTCGTGACCTAAGAATACCTCTGATTTATGGTCAAGAAGCTAGAAATGTATTTTTGATTTGTAGCTGGTCTGGAAGATTGCTTCGTGACCAGCAGTTGTAAATTGTATTTTTGGGTTGTGACTGGTCTGGGGTTGATTCGTGACCAGTATTAGAAGCCATGCTGTATATATATTCCCCACTTTTCTGTATTCAGAGAGAACTTTGGCTTCCGCTTTCAAGGGGTCAAGTTCTCCCGCAAGCTTGTGAGGATAAAGCCTACTCTATTTTGACTCATACCAGCCTCAGAGGTATTTGTTAGCTACTGCAGTTCGCAAAAGTCTGATTCGGGTGCTCCAGCTTCTGAAGAGGTACGTCCAGAGCTTCTGGCAGCTCTCTGAATCAGATCAGTGGTTGGGGAGGGGAGTGGGGGGGAGGTGGGCTCAATGGCTCTCTGTTGAGTGGGGGGGAGGGAGGCCGGTCCGATCGCTCTCTGCTGAGTGGGGGGGAAGGAGGCGGGTCCGGTCGCTCTCTGG